>NC_135418.1:7644095-7684095 GCF_051991245.1 Festucalex cinctus | reverse complement strand
CTGCAGACAAAGCAACCATTTCAAGCAGTTGCAAAAATAACTTTCACCTGAAGTAAATTTTTGCTCTTTCATTACTCCATCCATTTTCTATACCGCTTATCCTCTTGAGGGTCAGGCTGTAGGAAACATATTTTGAAAGTCCTAGGGTTGATATGCATTGACTGATAGCAAATGGAATTTGCTATTCCAAAGAACATGGTCAAAAATAAACATGTTAGTGGCCAGAGATATAAT
This sequence comes from Festucalex cinctus, assembly GCF_051991245.1. Classification (NCBI taxonomy): domain Eukaryota; kingdom Metazoa; phylum Chordata; class Actinopteri; order Syngnathiformes; family Syngnathidae; genus Festucalex; species Festucalex cinctus. The sequence goes on along the minus strand of NC_135418.1, from coordinate 7,683,861 downwards.
TTGTCGACATTTAGGTACAGTGGTACCTCTACTTACGAAATTAATTGGTTCTGGAAGAAAGTTCTTAAGTACAAAATTTTCTAAGTAGAGACACATTTTCCATGTAAATGCCCTAATCCGTTCCAAGCCTCCCAAAATTCAGACATAAATGTTTTATAACGCATAAAAATGCATCAAAACATGTAACAAATAAATGTTACAATTACATTACTGCACAATAAATGAGAGCTGTGCATAATGTAAAAAACAGAATAGAGTAAAGAATAAAAATGATGGTCATTTACCTTTTCAACTGCTGTCCTCTTCGTTTTTTGCCCTCTTTTTGGTTCATGTTCTCTCTCAGAAGTGTTTTTTGCCTGGTGTTTTGTAAAGAACTGATCCAAGGATGTTTGTTTTTTTAACAATCTTCTTCCTCTTCTTATTTTTTTTTAATCAGTCACTCACTCACGCTTACATCATGTAAGCCGCACATGATCTCGCAGGATAAGTGAACCTATGCCAACCGGCAACGAAGGCAAGTGATCCTTCGAAAATGTCCAAGGCAAACATCATCATAGTGAGCGATCGCCCGAATGGTGAACACTTTTTCTGGGTGATTCTTTTCAATAAATTCCAAAACTTGATGGAAACTTCAGGTACGACGGCGACTCAGAGGCATCTTTTTCCAAAAAAGGCTCATCTCGTCGCAATTAAAAACTTACTGTGCAACGTAGCCTTCATCACCAATTGTTTTAATTTTTGCACAAATTTGTGGGCTGTTAATATTTACATAAAACTATCTAAACACCTCATGGCCCGAGGGGCGAATGACGAGGACGCTACATAGACACATTCTATTTTATATCTCTGGTCAAATACTCTTAGCCAATAGGACGCCAGGAAGATGGCAGTAATAGCCAATGGCAGAGCAGCTGTAAGTATGTTGCGTTCAGGAAACTCTGGGAGCTGCGAGTAGCAGTCCATACTATATTTTTACCTTTCGTATCCTGAAACTTCTTTCGAAACAAGAGGCTATATTTTCCTGTTGAGGAGTTTCGTAACTTGAAACTTACGTATGAAGGGACGTTCGTAAGTAGAGGTACCACTGTACTGTCTTTTTACTGTCTGTGAGCAAACTGACTGATTCTGATGATGTTGAGCTGCAACTTCATGTTCTCCTGTAGCCCTGGAGACAGTGATTGCCAGTGTTCCAATCCGCACTCTGTTTAAAGGTGAAGCTGGGAGATTTTTCGGCTCTATTGAAGGCTAAATGCAATCCAAGCCCTGAGGGTGCTGCATCAACTGAACTGTAATATCAAAGCAATATATGTGAACAGGTGCAATGACTTTGCTCGAATCCTCAGTGCCCATAATTCGCGGCCTCGGCGCTCAGGTACATATCCTTCAGGCAGAACAGGGAATCTTGCAAGTTCCCTGTGGGCAGCTTATATAAGGCAAACATGCATGCGGATGAGTTGTGACTATTGAAGGCAAAAGCTTTCAAGGTCAAAGTTTGCCGTCTGGAGAAAACACATAACCTGAGAGGCCGACTACGAAATAATGTTATCATGATGAATTATGTGTATGTAAAAACACTTCAGTGGGACATCTTTGTGCATTTGTTGTTCTGTGGAAAGAGCTTTTTCAATGTGTCCTTGTAGATGTAATCAGTATTTGTGCATGCAGCTGTTTTTCCATGTGCCGATAAAAAAGTATTGACTGCACTGAATCAAAGTGTATATTGTTAACTCAATAGAATGCCAATTAATAAGACAGTGCTTGTTAATTTAGACCTTACAATCAATCATCAAATGTCGCCTCTGATTTCAACCACGTACGTGTAGAACTGTTTGATCGACACACAACACAATTCCATTCAATACAAAAGAGGCCACCTAGTTATTGCAGGAAACTGTTTTAATGATGGCTTCTTTCTATATTATTTGCACTTTAGCTGAAATCTTCTAAATGTATATTAGGCAGGACCAGACAAACATTTGCTTTATTAGGAACACAGTTGCCCCTAACTTTCCTTAACAATTCAGCTGAAATAAAATATACAATAAATTCAAAGCAAATTTAATCGCTAGTCAATCTTTGTCAACAGGGGGTGTACTTTATTTCATTTTCATTTATTTAAGTATTTAATTCTTAAGAGAGATATATGAAAGGGGGCAGAAAGAAGTAAAACTTTTAACATCTGCCCCTAATTAACACGAAAGGAATGACAACTATGTCCAAGGTACAATTAAAACGTAAGAGTTAACAAAATTACGAAAGAAATTCAATATCGTAATTAATTGCTACATACATCATTTTTGTTGTTGTGGTTTTTGTTTGAATAACTGTGCTTTCAAACATTTCTTGAAGATGGAAAGGGACAGAGATGTTTCGATTTTACAGACTGACCCCCTGGATTGAAATACATCTTTCTTTGTGTTTTGTACTATGCTTTGGTTTAGAAATGTAACGATAAGGGCGATATCGTGGTATTGTGATATTAAAACTGCAACAATATTGTCGTCGTCATGTTCACAATATTTAAAAGGAACACATATGTTTAAAAAAGTCATGTTGATTTCCATTTGTGCAGTTCTAGCACCCTCTAGTGGCTAGTTTATTAATGCAATTAAATTTTTATTAGGGATGTTTTGGCTTTTATTTTTAAAATCTATGCCAATTATCAGATGAAGGGGAATCTCATTTGCTTGTGAAGCGATCAATGTGTGCTTGCATTAGCAAGTAAGTGCCTCAATATTATTAGAGATTGTAGGTGGTTTATATGATTTGCTGTTATGTACAAAAGCATAATATTGTGCTTTTTTCAGTAGGTGCTCTTTTTTTTTTTTTTTTTTTTTTTTGTAAAATTTTGTAAGTAGAGACGCATTTTCCATGTAAATGCCCTAATCCGTTCCAAGCCTCCCAAATTTCAGACATAAATGTTTTATAAAGCATAAAAATGCATCAAAACATGTAACAAATACATGTTACAATTAGATTATTGCTCAATAAATGAGAGTTGTGCATAATGTAAATAACAAAGAATAGAGTAAAGAATAAAAATGATGGTCATTTATCTTTTTAACTGCTGTCCTCATCGTTTTTTGCCCTCTGGTTCATGTTCTCCTCTCCTTTTTTTTTTTATGCCTGGTGTTTTGTAAAGAACTGATCCATGGTTGTTGTTGTTTTTTTGTTTTTTTTACACAATCCTTCGTTAATGTCCAATGCAAACATCGTCTTAGTGAGCAAACGCCCGACTGGTGAACACTTTTTCTGGGCAATTCTTTTAAACAAATTCTGAAACTTCATGGAAACTTCCGGTATGGCGAGCCATCTTTTAAAAAAAAAAAAAAAGGCCCGTCTCGTCGCAATTAAAAACTTAATGTGCCTTCATCAATCACCAATTGTTTGAATTTTTGCACAAATTCGTTGGCCGTTAGTTCACACATTTACGAAAAACTATCGGAACACCTCATGGGCCGCGGGATGAATGATGAGCACGCTGTATAGACACCGATCTAGTATACGCTCATACCTATGGTAGAAGGTTCCTCTTAGCCAATGGGATGCCAGAACGATGCACAAACACCGATCTAGTATTTACGCTCATGGTAGGAAATAGCCATAGCCGAAAGTATGTTGCGTTCGGTAATGCATTTTTACCTTTCGTATCTAGAAATTTCTTTCGTAACAAGAGGCAATATTTTCCCGTTCAGGAGTTTCGTAACTCGAAAATTTCGTATGAAGAGACGTTCGTAAGTAGAGGTTCCACTGTACTGTGATAATTATCGTATCGTGACCCTCGTATCCTGATATCGTATCGTGATGTTTGGATATCGTTACATCCCTACTTTGGTTCAGAATAAAAATATCAATTCCTTTTAATTTGTACCTATTTTATCTATTTTAAATCTGTTTTGCAAGTTGTTTGGTAAAAGTTGCAGAATACAGATTACATGTGCCAAATCCGATTCGTCGTCAATGTGTGGGGGGGTTCATTCTTGTTGTGTTATTACTTTAGCTCATGCTAAATGCTATTTTGGTTGACAGTTCAACAGCGCTAAACAACAATGCACTCATCATTATCCAACCATATTTGCTCAGTCCCGGCTTGGCTGTGCCGGTTGCCTCATGTCCTGTTGTACCAAATAATGCTGCTACAAAAGTCCATTTACATTGGGTCCAAAAATAGCTATATGTCCCATGATTCTTAGACATAAAAACATGAACATCAAAATAAATGTTAAAAAGAAAACAAAATAAATAAAACTTTGACATGTATTCTCAGAATCACATCTGTATCCGAACGTCGGTAAGCGCCCGCTTGACTGACTGTGTTCGGGAGCATTTCCACCGACACATTGTTTATATGCAGTAAATGTGGTATTGATGGAGAACTGGCAGGCATGAGAACCCGAAAGACTCAACTGAAAGATGATGTGAGTCTATTGGGTTCTCATGTCCTCAACCAGAGCCAGGTTTCCTTTATATAAGACACGGGTGGACGTCTTTGTGCGCTCTGCTTTTGCTTTATGGAACTGCAAGAGCAAGTTATGGCACAATTTGTGAATGGATTTGCATGGGTGGGCCAAATGTGTCTGTTTTCACTAATGTTGGAGCGTTCACAAAAGCATCATTTCTGAGGAGCACACAGTAACGAGCCTGCCTCTGACAATACTACAATGACGAGAGGCAACATGGCGTGTTTGATGGAGAACTAGCCCAGCTGTTTGTTTCAGATACAGAAGATAAGGACTTTGAGGATTTGTGGATGAGGATTAATCAAAAGTAATGTGAGTACATTGTTAAATACTTCAAGTACAACCAAACTCACTGTTTACATTGTTAAATGTGCAACCAAACTCAGTTTTGCTCCTCTGCCCTTTTAAATACATACGCTAGCATGCATGTTAGTTGGGCTGCTTGATAAATTGATTTTGAACAGTAACCGTCTTTTCTGGTTAAAACATTTTTAAAAAAGGTTCAAATCGGCACTTTCGATTTTCAAACCCGCCCCATTTGTGGTTACTCTAAGCCGCCGTAGTTTCTGCGGCATTTCGGGCAAGACAGAAGGAAGTGTGGCTGCCAGTGCGCGCCTATGGCCCCTCTGACTACCACAAAAGAATTTTTGGACCAACCATACACCAGTGCGAGTGGCACTGGGTTGAACGATATTGGAAAAACATGCGATAATGCGATATATTTGCTGAATATAGTGATATCGATATTAATGCGATATTTAACATGTAACTAAAGAAATGACATTTTTATTATCGAATGAAATAATTAAAAAAAATATTCATGAGGCAAAATAATCACACTCAATTTATTCTTAATCAATTGTCATTTCCTCTCGATAATGTTCAACTGTTGGATGGCAGTGCACATTTTTGTTAAGTACGCTGTGTTCCAACTATGTTTTGCATTTGCATTATTAGGGTTGGAACTAGGGGCGTGGAAACCAAATAAAAAGAGAGGGTGAGGAGGGGATTTTTTTTTTCAGTGTGTGAGTGCAGTAGTGAATTGTATCAGTCAGTTCCTCTCCTCTCTCCTCGCGAGCGTTCAACTGAATGTCTTCGCTCCTTTTTTGTCATGTTTAATAAATGTCAAACAGGTAAACCTGACAGTCTGACTGGTCAAATTCAGATAAAAGCATAAAATTCCATATCAAACTTATTGCATGTCTTTGCGATATGCATATTGTATAGGCCATTATTGCGATACCGATATTTTTTCCATCTACTGTGTAGCCCTACACTGGAGGCAATGTGTGTGAAGTGTCAAGCCCATGCAGGAACATGACACATGACTTGGAGAGAGCGGGATCCGAACTGCGGACTCTCCGGTTATTAAACGACTATCTCCTGAGCCACACCCACCACAAACGTAAGTATTGAGAGTGAGTACTTGTATGTCTATACAGTATGTACTTTGCAACTGATTGATGACAAGTCCAGGCTTTGTATCCTCTAGTACACGAGGTTTATTCGAGACATGATCAACCTCTTGGCTACTGTTCATTGTTAGAGTTATGTGGGGTCCGTCATTTAAGCCATTTTTAGTGGTGGCCCTTTCAGAAGTGGTACTTGCATAAAGTTAAAGTAATGATTTCATATTTGGCAACTTAAAGCTGTACAAATGCATTCATGGTTATGTACTAGCCTCACTAAAATCAGGGCTTTGCAATTTCTTACGTTATTCGTAACACTTCAAAAAATAAATCAAGTACAAACATATTAAAATTTTACATTCCAACAATGCACAAACGCAACATATTTTTACTTAAAGGCAGCGTTCCCCAAACTTTTTAGTGCCACTGACCGTGGGAAGACAGTGTATTAAAAATATCACTCACCATTAGTGACGCTTCAACGTGAACTGTCATACACTATATTCCGAGTAGTGGTTGTAGAATAGCTACGATAACGTAATTTTTAGTAAGCAATTGTCTGTATATAACTGTGCAAAAACAAACTGGTGACGAAGCGTCACTTTGCATCGCTGTGTTGTTCCATTCCATGGAATGTTGTGGGTCATGTTTTCGTCTTGTGTCATCAGAACATCCTGTTTTCACCACTGTTGTTCCACTGATAAAAATCTTTTAATCCGTAATTTAGAGCACTATTCAGTCTCCAGTTACAGCAGTATTTAAAGCGGTGACTTTCCAGTTTCACACTACAGTCCAGGCCATGAATATTGCAACAGCCAACAGTTTATAGTAATGACAAAGACTTTCACTGCTTGGAATCGATGGGGATCACCGTCACGCTTTAAAGCACTGAATGGAATGTTTTGCCTTTTCTTCAATGGCCCCCATGGTGAGCGTTACACACCGAGTAACAAAGATATAAAGGGATGAAAGGAAGTGGGACATGCAGAAAAAATATATGACACTTGTAGATGTAATTCATCCTGAATAAATGCATCTGAGACATTAACCACAATGGGATCGCCAGCAAGCGTCCACAGCTGCAGGACCACAATGTCATTATCTATGAAGGCCAACAAAAAGCGTGTGCTGTTTAATCCATCTATGTATGTGTAACGTGAAAGTTTTAGTCAAATCCAGCGGTTAACAGAGCAAAACGTTAGCATTGAACTGCTATCTTTATTCATGAACTCTGTGGTTCACAAACAGATCAGTTTGTGTGTGTGGAGGTGGGTGGGACTGGGAATTTTGGGGAAATACTTTTCCCCCCTCTCTCAGTTAAAGCACTACGTTTCAGTTAATGAACAATCACAGGACGGGTGGAGGAGCCTCAGATGTGCTTTTCCTCACACTTTGTAAACATCATCCGCTCCCTGTGTCACACATGACAGAAATCTTTTTTTGGTTGTTTGTTTTTTTGCTCTAAATTAGTCCTCAGTTTTCCACCAAAGGAATTGAAAGCTGCTAGCGGTAGTGGCATTTGGAAGGCTAATTACATTTTCGTTGGAAAAAAAGAAGGAAAAAACATTACCACTGTGTGTTGATTATCTCGAGCAGTTTGGTTTGGTGAAACCTACCATGTGTACTATTGCTAAGAACAAAAAGGAAATAAATGCAGTCAGAATTACCAATTGTCATTATGGAAGGAGACTAACTGTCAAATGCCTAGCTGTACTCCTCCCCACCCCCCTTTCCTTAACAACCAAGCATGTGTACCAGAAATGATCTATTATCCATCCATCCATCCATCCATCCATATTCTGAACTGCTTATCCTCACCAAGGTACAAATGTAAAATGTAATCAACAGTTCCTCACAGGGGTCGTGTGGGGTGCTGGAGCCTATCTCAGCTGGCTTTGGGCAGTTGGCGGGGTACACCCGGAACTGGTTGCCAGCCAGTCGCAGGGCACACAGAGACAAACAACCATCCACATTCACAAGCACATCTAGGGACAATTCAGAGCGCCCAATTAACCTGCCATGCATGTCTTTGGAATGTGGGAGGAGACCGGAGTACCCAGAGAAGACCCAAGCAGGCACGGGGAGAACATGCAAACTCCACCCAGGAAGGCCGGAGCCTGGACTCGAACCGGAGTTCTCAGAACTGGGAGGCGGACGTGCTATTTTGAAGTGTTTATTCTTTATAATAGTGTGATTTCACTGATTTCTATATTGTACTACATTGAACTATGATAGGAACTTTGATTTAACTCATCACCAATAAAAACAATGTAAACATGACTTTGTTCTATTATTCATTTTAAAGAGAAACTAGTCAAAATCGAAACTCCATAAGATATTTCCAGATATATCTGAACACTGTGATAAGTGCAACCAGGCAGAAGCAACTCTTCTCCATGGCTTCACCCTCTGTCCTAAGATAGACTAATTTTGGAGGCGCATCTTCCAGACCTTTTTCCAAGGCTCTTAACATTCAGCTGGAACCCGACCCTATTTCGATAATATTCAACTATTCAGACTCTATATCCAATTTAACGTCAACGCAGAGAAAATTTATCTCCTATGGCTTGATAACTGCTTTGAAACTTATTTTGCTATTTTGGAAGAAGAAGGAGGTCCCCAGCTTTAAGCAATGGCTCAGTGAAATGTTTAGCACTCTCCACCTTGAAAAGATAAAATTTACACTGAGAAATTGTGAGACACAATTTAACAAATTTTGATCGCCCCTCGTTCGTCACCTACAATTTTTCGGGGGTTCGTGAAATTGCAAATCCTGTGTGAATTCATCTTGCAGCACAAGGTTATGAAATTATTGGAGTACCCTACACACAATATGACCAAAGCTGTTAAATGTCCTTTTTTCATCTTTATGTGTGGGCTCTGACAAAGATAAAACTGATTTGAAAGATCTGTATTTGATCTAAGATTTGAAAAATCCATATGCGTGTACCTTAAGTAGGGAATCCCAAACTTCTCCGAAGCCTCTCCGAAGCTACTTGGTCCAGTTCTTCCGGGGGGACACTGAGGAATTCCTCAGCCAGCCGGGAGTCATAAGCAGTTTTCCATTGTACTGGTTCCACGCCGGACGAGACTTCCTTGGCCCTGAGTGATCGCTCTTCCATTACACTTCTTCGTGTCCATGCAATTACAATGGAACCTCTTTTCAGAAACTCCTCCGAGGGTGTTCTAAAACGCATGCCGACTTGGGACGTGACATTAGTATCACCTGACTGGCTGACGGATCTGGCCGTTTCTTTAGCAATGCGGAAAGTACTTCACTGCACACGCCAGTTTCCTAGTTTTATAGCCAATGAAACACAGCAAAGTACAGCATACACAGTACACAATTGTGTTTTGCAACAATATGTAACCATATTTACAATTTCACATGTACCAATGGATGAAGTAGTAAAGCTTGCGGTAAAAAAGTTCATGAGCGCAAGCACTGCTCACCTGGGTTATTCACTTGAATGAAAGGTCGCAGCCCGACAGGAGTGTGGCACCGACCTCGGGGATGGTGGCTTTGGGCAGGCGCCAGAAGGTTTTGGCCTCCAGTGAGTGAGGACGGCGACCCGGTGACTCGGAGAGGCAACCAAATGAATGACCTCTCCATTTAGTATGAATGAGAGCTGGCGGTGAACTTTGTATGCACCCCCGTGAAGTTTTTGACCCCCACTTTCCGTTTGATCCATTGGTACATATGAAATTTTAAATATGGTTAAGTATTGTTTTAAAACACGTGTACTGTACGTACTTTATTTTCATCCAAATGGCGGCAAACCGGCAGGTAGCTGCCTTGCTTGCTTAAAGCTGCACTTTGTAACAATTTGCACAAAAATATCATTACAATAGCCTTTTATTTGAACATTTATGACTGAAACATCTTCTAATTAGTAGATTATCACCTTAGTTGTTCACAACGCAAGCCACTGGCCAATAGTTTTTAGTAGTGATGGGCATTACAGTTCTTTTAGGTCAGTGGTGTCCAAACTACGGCCCGGGGGCCATTTGCGGCCCACCGTCCATTTTTCAGTGGCCCGCGACATATGCTAAAAATGGCATTTTAAAATAAATTAACAAAAACAATAATGTTTGGAGATGGTCAAAGAAAGAAGGGAGGACATTATTTTAGTTAATGAAAACTAACGAACTAACTAAAACTAAGATTAAGAAAAAAACAATATTGTTAACGAAGTAAAATAAAAACAAAAATGCTTTTTAAAAAACGAAAACTAACAAGCTACCTTTTATGTTTACAAAACTAACTATAATTATAGCAAATGTCCTTCGTTTTAGTCTTTGGTAATTCATTTAATGCATGAGCCTTTGGGGATAATTTTAAATGTGATTTTAGTAGATTTATTTTTATATCAACCGGAATAATGACGTTTGAAAGTATGTCACACAGAAATTATGTCACCTAGCAGCAGCCAATAGAAAAGCACCTTCATATGACGTCGCTCCCTTGCTGTTTTTTAAATATTGCACACAAGTAATTCACATTAAACAAAAAACTAAAACTAATACTGAAACTAAGAAAACTAAAACTAAGCATTTATTGAATAACTAAAACTAATAAAAACTAACAGAACCACCGTGAAAACTAATTAAAACTAACTACATTTAAAAAACAAAACCCAAAAGGAAATAAAAACTAAAATAAAACATTACAAAACTATAATAACCCTACTGCCATATTACAAATAAATTAGTTTATGTACTGTAGCATTTTTCTTTATATGCAAAAGCACAACTAAATTATTTGTACAATTTTTAGGACTAAACACAATTTCTCTTCATAACATTATGTTGCCCTTGCGTCCTTCTGATTTTCTGTATGTGGCCCTCAAATGAAAAAGTTTGGACACCCCTGTTTTAGGTGCTGAATCACTAGAACTGTTCAAAAGATTCGTTCATCCACTCATGAACAGTTCATTCAACCCCCCGCAGACACACACACATCCTATGATGCCACTAGCCAGCTGTTTAGCAGGTGTCTTGAGAGAGCACATTCTAACCTCTGCCGTCTGACCATACGAGCTTCACCTGGTCCTGTCACAGTCAATCAGAATGGCAATTAATCATGCCTCACATAAATGCTGTAGGCGTAGCTCTATCCCTCTCGTCACCGGTCGCTTTGACCATTTGATTCTCAACGTGGACCCTCAATTCTGAGATGTCTTTTCGACACATTTAACAGCAGGCAATCATTCGTTCCAACATGATGTGTGACAACAGCAAGGGCTATTCTTCAGCAAAAATGTTCACAAGCTTGTCTGTGTGAAAACATTTGTTGACACCAAGCCAGTTAGCATTCAAGCTAAAAGCACAAATACACTGTTTTTGAACATATAAGGACCTGCTGTAGGATAAATAATGCATGTCCTTACACCATAAATCTCTTGAATAGTTGCTCTTATGTGGAAAAAGTGTCCCCATTTTTACATATGTTTTGTCCATTTCACCCTCAAACATTTTAAGAATTTTATTTCAGCACTAGGGCTGTGAATAAAAGTCGACCATTCGGTTGGGTCTACCACAAAAATTGGTTGATGCAAAAATGCATGCGCCGAAGCTATTTTAATAATTTTAAAACACATATTTGCGGCACCTGAAGTTGCCGGGAGGCCCGGAACGAATATGTCGTGTTCCGCACACTGATTGATGACGGACTCCGATTCACCACAAACGAAGATGCTTCTTAATGTTTGTTTGTGGTCTCTTTAGACCAGGGGTGTCCAAACGTTTTCATTTGAGGGCCACATAAAGAAAATCAGAAGGACGCAAGGGCCACATAATTTTATGAAGAGAAATTCTGTTTAGTCCTAAAAATTGCACAAAGAATTTATTTGTTCTTTTGCATATTTAGAAAAATGCTACAGTATATAAACCAATTTATTTGTAATATGGCAGTAGGGTTATTATAGTTTTGGAATTTTTCATTTGAGTTAGTTATTAGTTTTCAGGGTGGTTCTATTAGTTTATATTAGTTTGGTTCTTTAAAAAATGCTTAGTTTTGTTTGTTAGTTTCAGTATTAGTATTGTTTTTTTTTTTTGTTTTTTTTTTTTGTTTTTTTTTTTTTAATGTGTATTACTTGTGTGCAATATTTAAAAGACACCATGGGAGCAACGTCATCTTTTGGTGCTTTTCTATTGGCTGCTGCTAGATGACATCACTTCTGTGTGACATACTTTCAAACGTCATTATTCCGGTTTATATCAAAAATAAATCTACTAAAAAAAAATACATTTAAAATCATCCCCAAAGGCTCATGCATTAAATTAATTACCAAAGACTGAAACGAAGGACATATTTGCTATAATTATAGTTAGTTTTAGTTGGTTTTGTAAACATAAAATGTAGTTTCAGTTAGTTTTTGTTTTTTAAAAAGCATTTTCGTTTTTATTTTATTTCGGTAACAATATTGTTTTTTGAATTTTAGTTTTAGTTTTTGCATTAGTTTTAGTTAACTAAAATAACCTTTAATGGCGCCTGTTTTTCGAAACCCTCCCTTCTTACTTTGACCATCTCCAAACATTTTTGTTTTGTTTATTTTATTTGAACTGAGTAAAATGCCATTTTTAGCATATGTCGCGGGCTACTGAAAAATGGACGGCGGGCCAGACTGAAAAGGGAGAAAATTAACATCATATATCTAATGTTTGTAACAAAACAATACGCGTCAAAATTGCTAAATTAGAGCTTTAATGAATTTATTGCCTCTGGCCGGAAGATGGTGGGTGGCCCGACGCATCAGCAACAGGAAGGTCGTATCTACAAACTGTTAGAGCAAATAGAGCAAAACTCTTCCAGGCACGGCGACTTCAGCCGAGTTGTTTTTTTCCTCACTCCTCCAAGTACTGTGCAGGTGAGAGGCCATTCAGCATTTGCCATAATTAAGGACTATTATACTCCAGTTTTACGCCACCAAATGTGCAAAAACCAAGTCAAATTGACACAACGCACTTAACAACAGACGGAAGGGAGTTTGCACGGATGTTGGCGGTAGAAACGAACTCATTTTGGACATTTATGGATTTGAACGGGATGGAACAAGGATGACGGCACGGGATCTTGGAGCATAACGTAAGTTATTTGGAAAATCTGTGTGCGTGTGCGGTACCGTTAGTATGCTGTATCAATGGCCATTGTAGGCTTCGACAACTCAATATGTTTGAACGAGACAAGCTAATACGTCAGGCTTTGCAAATATATGAAGATGAAGCGCTATTTAAGTGCATTAAGATTGTGATCAAATTGGATTTTTCAAACACGTCTTAAAACACAACTATATTCTTTGGCTTTTGGCGCACCATGAGACTTGTTCTTGGTGTTTTGTGGTGTGTATGAGTTTGATGTTTAGTCTACTTATTTATGTATTTATTTATCTCTTTATTCACTACTTCTTATTTATTTACTGATGTAAAATGTATTTACTTGTAAAAAAAATAAAATATTTGCACTTCAAAATGTTTGCTTTGTTCTTGTTTACTGCAAAACTGATGTTTATGTGCAGCACTTTGTATACAGCAACGCCTGTTCTTAACGTGCTTTGTAAATAAAGCTGAGTTGGATTTTTCATTATGTTGGACTATGAAGTGCTTTTCAGGAAAAGTAGGTATTCGAGTTTATTCAGGACGAATGCTAATCGCCATTGTTAATCGTTTAGCATCGGCTAATTTTGTTGGTGTTTGTGCAACATGTGCATATGGGAACAATGAGTATTTTTTCCACCAAATTCAACTCGGGTTCAACCTTAAAGGACTTTAAAAAAAAAATGATAATAGGGGACATGGCTATTAGTCGATTAATCGATGGAATACTTGGTAGGCAACTCAATTGTTAAAAAAGTTGTTAGTGACAGCACTATTCAGCACTCTATCCTATTGTGAGAACAATTGCTTTCATTTTCTTTCATAATGGCCCTGAAATGGGCTTTCAAGGCATTGAAACTGGCCTCATTCAGGTAATCCATCACATCAGCATTTATGCAAGCCACTATTAAAATAGAGTGGCATGAAATTGCAGCTCAGAGCCTTGATTGATATATCTGCGCTTGAAACCACATTTTGAGCTGCTTTGCTTTCTGTGATGGCCTTTTCTTGTTTGTTTCAAATGCTCACCACAAGTCACCTGCTGTTTTTATTTATGTGTCAGCTCCATAACATTCTATTGTTATGCAATTCATGGACACATTCACACCGCTGTAAAAGCTGGCAGTAAGTTTGTACTCGTGTTTAATAATTTCTTTGTGTTATGGAACAATTTTATTTGACTTCTTGTCATTTTATGAACAGTAGCTGTAAAGCACATTAAGTAAACCCAATTCATCCGGGTTTACTGTGAAACATCACATAGGATGTCTTCAATTAATCCAGAATCAATCACTGTTTGTTTTTCTTTTTAAAGACAGTAAGGTTTTGTTTTACCTTGATTATTTGATAGTGAGAGAAACACGTGAGCCACATGGCAACAAGTGAAGCAAGTAATGAAGCAATAAAAATACTCTCTAAGAGGAATCATATTTAGTCTTTCTATGGTTTCTGAAAAGATTGTTTTGAAGTATGGGTGTCAAAATTATCGCGTTATTATCTCATTAACTTAAAGTGCCTTTAACGGCACTAAATTTTTTAACGCCAATAGAAATGCAGTGTACTGCACTGGAGCTACAATACACAATGGCCTTTTCTCAATACGCATTCTTGTCTGTATTTACGTCCTCGTGCTGTCTTGATACGTCATCAGTCGCGGCCCAAGTACTGTTCCAATTGCAAGTACGCAAAAAGCAAAAGCATTGAAAGGACGAAATACCCGGATGTTGTTCTTACTGCGAGCTTCCTGCTTGTGACGCATTGCCGTAACTGTACCACGTGACTAGATGTTATATAATTACGAGTACTATTTTAAAATATCATTTGAAATTAAATTATACATGGCATTTATCCAATTTACGATAATATTGAGGGGGGGAAGTTTCTGGAAAGATATCGGTGAGAGTTGCAGGTTTTGTTCTGATTCTTCTGAAATTGTGATGATGCATCTTATGTTCAAGTGTGCAGATCCCAAAAACATGGGAAGGAAATCAAGTTTGATGAAATTTATTCCAAAACACAGCTGCAAAAATACAATAGTACACTTGCAAATGAAAGGAAAGAGCTTACAAAAGGCAAGAATCAAAACCACCGAAACAGGAATAAACAAGTATTTTACAGTTTAAAAATGTGCATAATTTCACAATTTACTTCATGTTAAAAATTAGGTAGCTCTTAATATGAGAAGAAAAATGCACTGAGCTGTCAACATTATCTTACAAATGCAAGGGTTAGGGTTAGGGTTAGGTAACCCTAACCCTAATAAATAGTATTTTTTTTTTCAATTGTTATGAAATTACTGTATCAATGACTAAAAAATAAATAATTTAAATTGGGAAAAAATGTAAATTTTATTGAAAATTTAGGTATAAATTGAAGTTTAAAACATGCGATTAATATGCAATTAATCGTCAGTTAATTATTGAAGTCATGCAATTAATTACGATTAAAAATTTTTTAATCGACTGACACTTTAATCTGAAGACAATGTTATGCTGCACAGAGTTTGTATCAGTGCCCCGTTTTGGTGTGAAAAAAGCCGTGTGTGCTCATGGAGCAAGGGAGCTTACAGGGTGACTTTCAACAGAGGTCCTTCGGGCCTCGGGGCACAACCTAGAGTAAATGTCAATGTTTTCATCTCCCCTCGCATTGATCTCACACTCGACTGTTCAAACGGCAATCGGACCCGTCGTGCCCTTTATGAAATCAATGCATTCCTCTGCCCACCTCATAAAAGTCCAACCGATGGAAATCAGGCTTGCTCTCTCCCCCTCACATACAAACACACGCACACACAAACAAAAGCTTTTCTTCAAATGAAACTATTTGAATTGGTTGGCCAAGCTTGAAGGGCATTCCAAGATGGAGACACGGAGGAAGTGAAGCGTGTGCAGCAGAAACTCATGGTCTGCATGCAAGAGGCCAAGGACACCTACATCAGGAAGTGGAGCAGAAGCTCCAACATGACAACATGAGGGAGGTCTGGGAGGGGATAAAGACAATCCCAGGCAGCAAGAAGAGCCGCAACACAGCAGAGGGGGACACTGGAACAGCAAAACTGGTCAACAGATCTCATTGCAATGACACTGTCCAGATGTTTTTATAGTAGATAAAAATTATACGACTATGGGGTATATTCACTAAGAATGTGCTGCGTCCGGTAATAACGCGAAATATTGCACCACATCTGCACCCGCAGTCTGCGCCCAGTTACCCACCTATTCACAAAGAATATTATTCATATACCGGCGCAAACACGCCCACAAAACTGACAGCTTGGAGCAAATGGCAATGGATTTGCGCCAAGAACATGGTTGTTGTAGTAACAGTCGCGAGAAAGATGACATTATCAGAAAGCGAGGTTGGACCGAGAGTAAGCGTTTATAAGCGCCATTAAGCTGTACAGAGCAGAGAGGACAACGACGTAATTCATTCATAAAGTACAAATTATTGGTGCGATCGTTTTTTAAAAATATATTTTCAGCCCGATCTCTCTCTCTCTCTCTCTCTCTCTCTCTCTCTCTCTCTCTCTCTCTCTCTCTCTCTCTCTCTGCATGAACAGCCAGAGAGCGACGGCGCACCATGCCATGCACTGCTGTCATGATCCCGGGATCAAGGTTGCGTCACGTTAATACATGCTTTCCAAAAACGTTATTTGCATCATGCAAACTCTGTGTGGCTATTTGCGCTGGTGTAAGTGAATTAGACTCTGCATATCACAAAGGCGACGCAAACCTTGAGTGAATAGGCCCCTATGAGTATTACTTTAGTAATAACTAATGTTTTTTAACAAGTTAGAACTGGAGGTCTTGTATGCTGCAATGTTGACATTTTTAGGCAGATGACAGCCCATGACAGCAGACACTTTTTTTATGTACTGCTTACCGTCAATCGGCTGTGGTAAGCTCATCTGTAATGTAATTATAGATTTCTTCCAGGATTCACATAAATGAGTCACTTTGAAAACATTGCTGTTGTGTGGAGCCGTGGCATGGAGACTGTGTGCAGACATGTTTATGAGTGCTTGGCTTCCTTTGATTAGTCAAATGGAGTCAAACGGCACTAGTACATGTAGGTAGTCATGTAATACAACTCTCTATGACAAACCATGTAGCTAAAATATACAAGTAGTGAGCGGAATGTAGCACAATGTAACAAAGTGAAAGTATTGATTCTTCTTACCAGTAAAAGTAAACATTTTGTTGCATTAAAACTACTTTGACATTGAGGACACCAGATTCAATAACACATTTCAAATGGACTGGCTTCTAAATTATGAGAAGCTGCGACGCTTAACGTTCTATTGCTTTGATGTTAGTGACAATGACATCTCTGGCATCTCTTGGCTATTTGACATATTTATCTTTGTGGCGACTAAAATAAGATTTCTACTGGTTAATTTCGATACCGGGCACGAAATTCTTTCTGACTCAATTGAACGGGTTGAAAGACCTCAGAAACATACCATGGCCTCATGAAATCTTAATAGCAGGTATGTCTCAATTCATCTCATGGAATGTGTGTAAGCTGCACAATATTTCTCAGCTGTTTTTTGTCTGAAAATCCCTTTTCAGGAAGCTGCCTCTTCTTGATTACAGTCCTTTTTCTTCTCTCTGAGAAAATGTCATTCACATTCTTCAATGAGTCTTCATGTCAGGAGACTCTGATCGAGCCCTTGACTCTACACCCTTTTTATTGCCTTTTCCACTCTCCTTATTTGGTTTCAGCAGAATTTCTTACCTCGCAAGACTATATTGAAGGGAAATGGCTTGTCTGTTTCCCATCTACCAAATCTCCTCTCATGACACACACATTGAGGGAAGAATTGCATGTCTTAAATAAATCGGCGTTCTCATAACTGTGAACCACTTCTTGAGAAGCTACCTTATATTCATCCCAGAGAAAGATTGAACTTTCACACACCTTGACTGTTGATGCTGATAGATTGACGCTGCTGGCCTGTCTGACAAGGAGGCTTCTTGACAACTAGCTGACCACCTCAACCCCAATCACCCCTGCAGGCTCTACAGCACATTAAAGAAACAACCAATCCTTTCAAAGGAAGGTGTTCTTTTTGTCCTCTTCAGCATAGCTTGGGCAGGATAATGTTTCACGTTAATGTTACTTCACCGTCTGCCTTTTAAGCAGGAGTCTGCTACCTGGTTTTGGACAAGGATAAAACGGCTTGTCACTTGAGCCTAGGGTTGTCAACTGTCCTGTATTAACCGAGATGTCCCGTCTTTTTGGGATAAATTGTTATATCCCGCACGGGACCTCAAAAGTCCTGTAAAATAATTCTCAATACTTACACAAAATGCAGCAAACGGCATCTTTGCCATTTTTGGACCACGGCTGCTCCCGTAGGTTGACAAGTGACAAGGAAGTTGCTCGTAGCCAATAAAATGAGTTGCTGGGTGTGAAGTTATGTGGAGATGTTGCAAGGTAAGAGAGGCAACTAGAAAGAGAGAGAGAGGCACTTCCTGGTTTCGTCACAGCTTCATGTCGCCTACACTCTAAACGCCGATCTTAATACGTCGGCTGCGAACGTATCAGCGGGAGCAATACACGATGTATTCTCGTAATATTTATGAACAAATACTGCGAGAATTTAGCTTTCTGGCAAGTTTCGCAATCAGCGCTTAACACAGCAAACCCCATTCTACAGGTCCTAGATCAGCTAAACGACAATGTCACTAAGCACGGCACCTGTCAGCCAATCACAGGCATCAGGCATCGTCACGTGCATTTGTTGTAGCGGTTTATACTGCACAAGTGGCTATTAAATAATAATAATAATAATAATAATAATAATAATAATAATAATAATAATAATAATAATAATAATAATAATAATAATAATGTGTAGTGTTGTCCGGTCGGTTAGGAAGAGAGAATGGATAAACCTGTAAGAAAGAAAAGACTCATTATGCTCACACGTCCCTTATTTCGGGATGAGAAAGTAGGCAACCCTACTTGAGCCATATGTCAATTTTCCTTTGATAGATATATCTCCTGCGGTTTCTGATACAATTTCTGTATTATGGATTTTCACACAATAAGAGATTGATTCTTTAAAATTGGCTTTAAAATGCATGTTAAAAGAGGCTGCCAAACAGTATTACAAAATGTCAACCGAGTGAGTCGTTTGCATTCATTCAGATGAAGGAGATTTCAGACTGGCGGCGGATGCCTGCAGATCAGTGAGTATCAGTGGTCATGCTTAATGAGATGACATCAGGAAGCGCCTTCCCTCCAGACATGTAGCACTTGATGAAACTTCATTAATTTACTTGTCCTTTCCTCAACTAATTAAGAGCATAATTAACCACTGGATAAAAGCTATTTGCCCTTTTCACATACCAAGAATGGACTGAATAAATTATGAATGTTGGTGTTGCAGACTGCATGAATGCATATCAGTTTTCATGGATGGTTTAGCCACTTAGCTTTAGCATAAACAGCTCACTGAAGATGAGCATTACATATCAAAGTTTAGCTATGTGCTTGTTTGATCTAAGCCTTTATCAATAGCTTCTATAAATGTCTGCATTTATTTGAGAAAAATACAATTTGTAAAGGAAAGCAGCTTTTCAAGTGTTTAATGTCAAGTACCTTGGTCTTAGATCAGGGGTTTCAAACATACGGCCCGTGGGCCAGACCAGGCCCGCAAAGGGGTTTAATCCAGCCCGCGAGATGATTTTGTAAAGTAAAAAAATAAAAAAAATAAAAAATAAAAAACATTAAAAAAATTGTAAAGTCAGACTAATTGATCAGCCGTACACAATCAAAACATATAAATTTGTAATTTCACAAGCAGTCCTCAGATGAGCAATGCAACTTGTACAGGGAATCGTTGTGGATGTCATTATTTTACACACAACTTAAAGTTACGGGTTGTTTAATTATTGTTAGATTTTTTTTTATGATAGACCGACATAAACGTGTTAAATACGACACAAATTCACTTACTGGTAATAGAAATAGCTATGACAAGGATTAGCGTACTTATAACGTCATTAACTCATTTGCTCCCAAAAACGTATAAATATGTTCTATTTTAAATATTACCATGCTCCCAAAGACGTGTGTATATATATATATATATATATATATATATTTTTTTTTTTTTTATGCTAGAGCATATGTAGCTAGGCTTTGATGCAGCCTCTGAACTGAAGAGAATGCGTCAAGCAGTGGTAGTTGCCAGCACGTGGCAACAGAGTTTAAGAGATCAACCACGTTGCAAAAAGCTCTTTTCCCCACTGTTTTAAACAGATTTGTGAATAATGATGAAACTTTGCTATATTCTAATGCCATTCCTGCAGAATGGAAACAGATAGAAATATATACCTTTTTTTTCCTGATGAAAGAAGAGACTCTAATCTTTTGTTTTGGTAGGTATGTTTTGATAGCAATAGGACACAATATTCTGTGGGCTTTGCAAAATCAGTCAAAATCCAGTAAAACATTGAAAAATGTGCTGGGAGTGAATGAGTTTACTGCACCACACAATGCATTCTGGGAACAATATATATGCAAAACATGTTGCCGCGTTCCATTTGCGTCCGTGTTATTTTACAATATGATTACAGTTTAGCTCCGTAATTTAGGGCTGGCCCACAAATAGCGAAAAATCTGCGTATAAATGGTGGCAATCGTTTTTAAGTTATATACCGTTATTTTCCAGATGCGGCCCACTTGGTAATATATTTTCCTCCATGCGGCCCCTGAACTAACATGAGTTTGACACCCCTGTCTTAGATAGATAGAATAGCTGTAGCGTGCAGCACAGAACCTTGAGTTTTGAGACAATGCAGGGGTCCATATCTCCATACATCCTCAGCGAAGTTCTAAAATGAGCCAGCGCCGTCCCTCATTTAAAAAAAAATTAAAAAAAATAAAAAAATAAAAAATAATAAAAAAACTTTCTGCATAAGACTCAGATGCAGTATGAGTTCGAAGACTAATGTGCAATAAATAGCACACTGGTAAGAGATTGGCTTGTCTGAAAGGTGATTAAGTCAAGTCATCTTTATTTTAGTGCATGCTTTTCTAAATAGGAACTGCTGCCATTCTTTATCTTGTCCAAAATGAATCGATTGTTAAAGTGACACTTATGTTGTCCATTTAGTTTTAGTTTTATAATTAGTAAGTCTTGATGTAGCTGAGAAAGAAGGCAGGACAATGGTTAATACAGCCATTTCAGTTTAAACTGCCAGTAATTAGCATACTCTGTCACACATTCTACAAAGACGGCACCATGGAGGCATATAAAATGACAAAAGGATCTTATATTTCTCGAAAGCCCATTAGGTAATTGGGACTGGTCGTTGGGGAATATCTGTGACATTCCTGTTTCAGATGCAATAAATTTAATGGCGGTGCTCATGTGATAATTATAATCACTCAACCTTCCCCGTTGATAGTGAAGGCAACTATAATTCAACCAAACACCTTTTGGACCCTTGAAGATAAGTACCCTGAAGTATAGAGAAGACAGCACTTTTAACTCATTCACTCCCAGCCATTTTCACAGAAGCAATCCCGTTCGCTTCCGGCTGTTTTACTGGATTTTGACTGATTTTGTAAGGCCCACAGAATATTGTGTATAAGTAATTTCGCTTTTTTTTCTACATGGCCCTGGTTGATCTCCTTTGCTTTGCTGCCACCTGCTGGCCGTTTGTGTAATAACTACCATTTCTGCAACCGTTCTTTGCAGTTGAGAGGCTGCATCAAAGTCTTCTGTATGCTCTAGCATAAAAAAAAAAATAAATAAAAAAAAAATAAAAAAAAATAGTATAAATACGTCTTTGGTACACTTAAAACATATTTAAAAAAACATATTTACACGTTATTGGGAGCAAATGAGTTAATAACTCAGGCAATGTACTCATCCAGCCAGATGCACCTGTATTGTAAGTAAATGACATCCTGGAGAGGTCCATTTGAAGCAATGACAAAGGATGCTACTTATGAAGGAAGTCCCACATGTTATTTTAAGTTCAGAGAACAAAGAATAATGTGTTGGTTAAAATATGATTAAACAAACACCAGTATTAGATTCAAAAGCTGTCTTAAAAGGCCTTAAATATTCAGTATCAATGGTGTCAAAAGAAAAGGAGTAATTCTTGGATAATGTGAGACTAATTTTAGTGCCCGAAGCAGACATTACTTCCCTCAATGGACATGTAGGGGTCTTATTACCTTAACACCCCTCGGTAATGAAGCATGAAAAATCAAATGCACCCACACACACGCACAAGCGCACGCACACTCACACCAACCGGCTTAAGAGATCTACAGTAATTACTGTACCTTCCCCACTCCCCTGCCATTTGAATGCAACACAAATATGCAGTTGATGTAGATTATACATGTGACATTTTCTTGAGGCTATGGCACTGATGATACACTTTAATAGATACACTTAAGCAACAGTTAAGCATGAGCATATACTTTTTTCCTTTTTCATCCCCTCCTGAAATAAAAAAAATAAAAAAATAAAAATATATACTGTATATATATATATATATATATATATATATATATATATATATATATATATATATATATATATATATATATATATATATTAGCGGTGTATATATATATATATATATATATATATATATATATATATATATATATATATATATATATATATATATATATATTAGGGGTGTGAATTGCCTAGTACCTGACGATTCGATTCGTATCACGATTCAGGTCACGATTCGATTCGATACCGATTAATCCCGATACGAATTTATAAGTCGATTGTTGCGATTTTTTTTATCATTCAAATTTAGAAAATACTAATCAGTAAGCTTGTAGAGTGTAAGATTTATATGAAAATGTATTATTTATTTATCTGAAATTTCAGTCTTATAGAGGTTGTAATGTTTCATGTTTGAACAGCATTAAAATAAAATATTAAGGCTTAATGTTCCGTTCATATAACATTTTTCCATGCTCAAGGTGTGAATCCTAAAAAAAAATAAAAAAAAATAAATAAAAAAATCGATTCTGCCGATTATTGAATCGATTCGAGAATCGCGCGATGTAGTATCGCGATATATTGCCGAATCGATTTTATATATATATATATATATATATATATATATATATATATATATATATATGTACATACACACATATATTCTCTCGCTCGCTCGCTCTCTCTCTCCCTCCCTTTTCCTCTAACATGCAGCTGTTGAGTCCAGGCAGTCAAGGTGATCTTGTCTATGGCCAATTAGCCTCCACCCCACCCCCCAGCCCGTCCCTTTCTTCATCCTTACATTGGAACACTCAGGGGGAAAAGCAATGGTTTTACTCTATAAACATGCCTGGCATAAGGACAGAAATCAATAGTCACTCTTGTAATTCACTTTGCTGTAGATCACTAGAGAGTAGGAGGGGGAATTAATGAGTCTTTGAGCAATGAGATAAGGAGGACGGGCAGTTATGGACCAAGTCTCATCAGAACATTGCTGACAGTCTGTGGAAAGCAGATCAAGATCTTATTGTAGAGGGTTGTTATACTTAGATGAACATTTACTGAAATGGACTCATAAAATGTCATCTTCCTGGAATCTTTTTCACTTTTCAAATTTTAAAATGTGCTTGCTTTGTTTCTCCCACATAGACACTATCAAGTAAACCATTTTTTCCTTTTTTATTTATTTTTGTTTAATCTTCTTTGTTTGTAAGGACGGCTTGAAGTCGACCTGCAAATTGTCTGCTGGTAGTGTCAGACACAGAAAACTCCAAGAATGTGGGCGCACCTGAGACTCAATGCCAATCTGTATTTGCATTGCAAACTATGTTCACGCTGTGTAAAGGTGAACTTCTGGCACGGCAATGTTCCACTACCTGTCCAAAAGGGACAATAAGTTTTCGGCAATAACCTATCTTGCCTTTTTTAATAGTTTAATCAGATTGATTTGTGTTATTAATTTTGTATTTCCGCTGTTTGTCAGCGTTTTGCGGCATTGTTTTGACTGTAAATCAACGTGTCTCTGCCAATCAAAGTGGTATGGTTTTGTTAGCTGCTGTTGCCGTTTTGTTTATTTATTTATTTATTTATTTTTCCTTATCGTAGGTGTGTTCTGGAATACGGAAGCGTAGAGCTGCCAATGTGGAGTAAACATTTTTGGCTGGCGAGTATGTTCGAACATACTCGCAAATATGTTCGAACATACTCATAAATACGTTCGAACATTAGCTACCCTAATCATGTAAACACTATAGTTACATGTTTTGTTACACTTTTAAAAGGGTTGACAAGTGCTAGGGGCACAAAGCTCTGCCGGTAGTCGTGAGCAGCACGAGTCTTACTGCGCTGTAAAAAAAAAAAAAAAAAAAAAAAAATGAGGCATCTCGACTCAATGTGAAAAATACAACAACTTTCAGTAAATGATTGTAACTTCTTTCTGTTAAGCTATACAAGTCATGTAGCATGTACTCAATGATAGCTGAATTGAAATAAAATACTTTAAAATATATGCGGAAATTGCTATGTGAACTTTAGTTTTATTTTAACAGCTCGATTTTTTGGGGGGTTTGCGGTCAGAGTGAGGTCCTAATAAGAAACAAGTAGCAGTGCTTTCAGAAATTAGGGGGACATTGAAGAACCAAAAAAAAATAAAAAATTGCAGCATTTTATCAAAAGCAATGTAGCTTGCCGAGATGTTGCAATTAATAAAAATACTAACATATACACCTGCTGAAAAATAATAAAAGGCATTTGCTCTTGCCTGAATCAAGCTAAATGTAAAATGAGGCACATTTTTTATGCTTCATACACTGTAGGAAAATCCTAATTATTTAAAATGTAAATTTCATTGACATTTTACATAATCATTTTTTTAATGTAAATTTGTTGTTCATAATTGATTCTTAATACACAAATGTGTAAATACGTTTTTTATGGCGATTGGCATTGGCATTGCAGACAAATAGTTTCATTATGTGTGATTTATTGTTTAGTCATTATTTCAATTAAGAATTTTACAATGGATTTTTTCCACACACACACACACACACACACACACACACACCCACGCACGCACGTACGCCCATATCTACATACATGTACATATACGTGCACCCGTTATCAATTTCCTGTGCTATTCATTTACTTTCAGCACCCCCCCCCCTCCAAAAAAATAAAAAATAAATAAATAAAAAACAGTTCAAAGCATTACACATATACAACCATGCCGACGATGTGCAACCCAATCAATACCAGCTTGAGAAGTGTGCCCTTGCCCAGTGGTGATGACATGAATGAGAAAAAAATTCCATGGCAGATTACTAGTGAAGATACTTTGCTCTGCATGTAGAAGGGCTTGTGTAAACCCAGGGGATGATCCATGATCTGATTCATCTTCATGTTACAAGGTTCATTGGAAAGGCCTTGAAGCATATTGTGAAAACGTACATGCAAGCATCTATTCGCTTAGATGTGTAGGAAAACTAGAACCTGACAGTGACTCCACTGTCCTTGTGAAAGTCTAGAGTGTTGATTCAGCCATTAAAGATGAAGAGTCTATTAATTAATCAATAGACAACACACTGGAGAAGAGGCGGCAAATGCAGTGCAGCATTTCTAGAGTGAAACACATCAATTTTCAGGATGTTAAAAATCATTATCTCGTGTTCAGTTGCACATACTATATTTAAAAGTTTCATAGACCGAAAGTATGGACCAAAGTGCCTTCGTTCTGTCAGTCGGTCTACATTACCATCCATCCATCCATCCATCCATCCATCCATCCATCCATCCATCCATCCATCTTCTGTCGCTTATCCAAGGTTGGGTCACGGGGGCAGCAGCTTTTGGAGGAAAAGCCCAGACTTTCCTCTCCCCAGCCACTTCAACCAGCTCCTCCAGCGGGATCCCAAGGCGTTCCCAGGCCAGCCGAGAGACATAGTCTCTCCAGCGCGTTCTGGGTCGTCTCCGGGGCCTCCCGCCGGTGGGACATGTCCGGAACACCTCTCCAGGGGGGCGTCCAGAAGGCATCCGAACCAGATGCCCGAGCCACCTCAGCTGGCTCCTCTCAATGCGGAGGAGCAGCGGCTCGACTCTGAGTTCCTCCCGGATGACCGAGTTTCTCACCCTATCTCTAAGGGAGAGTCCGGTCACCCTGCGGAGGAAACTCATTTCGGCCGCTTGTATCGGCCACCAAACTGGACCCCCTCAACGCCTCGGCTGCGCCTCAAAATTCTGTCCATAAAAGTTATTAACAGAATCGGTGACAAAGGGCAGCCAGCGGAGTCCAACCCTCACTGGAAACGAATCCGACTAAATATCCGATGCGGACCAAACTCTGACACCGGTCGTACAGGGACCGAACAGCCCGTGTCTACATTACCAGTCAAGTAAAACAACTGGCTCCATATTTAGTAGTACTATGCCACTCGTGGCCACGTCAAAGCCTGGTCTCGATCTTGCGTCATCGACACTGCATTCAAATCAGACTAAATTAACATAAGTCTTCAACGTCATTAGTACGACCAAACTAACCATAAAGTGGAGCATCATCCATACAAAGCTGAAAACAAAGAAATTGCAAAACTGAATCCAAATCATTAATGAAAGTAAGAAAAAAGCCTAGAGGCAAGTACAGCTGGCCCCTTGAGGCACACCAGAAGTGACCTCAATTAATCCAGAATTAGACTCTCCAACTGTCATAAACTGTTTCTGCCCATAGAGGTATGCCTGAAGCCATTTGGGAAGTTTGTCAGCAATGCCAAATGATACAAGCGTGCGCAGGAGCTTTACATGACTATTGAATGCTTTGCGGCTATCTAAGCAAAATACATCAACTCATACACCACCACCACCATCATTGGCATTGCTCCAATCATTCAGCATACCTAAAAGCTGAGAAACAGTTGACCTACATTTATGAAATCCAGTTATACGCAACCAAGAAAAATCTGCTGTCTAATATTCCACAGCATGACCGGCTAGATTTGGGAGTACAGAATGAGTTTATAGAGTAAGGTCGAGTCAGAGTGCTGAGTATGATGGATGATCTCAGTTACAAGAGGCTTTCTATATTTAAGGGTATCTTTAACCTAACTTCTTACACTCTGTTGTATTTTCAGCCATACAAACTCCATTCAGAAACAAAATATTATGTCACAGTCATCAGTTCACACATAGTGACCTGACATAAGTAATTCAATGAATGCATACAAAGTATGTGACTGCAGTCAAAATGCAGCAATAATATATATGGGAAAATAAATTGAATAAAAAAAGTCAATGGACTATGCACAGCAACAGCATTTACGATGGGAAGGTCAGATATGTTACAGGTTACTGGGACATTAAAAAACAACCTCTGTGGTTGATAACCTGGGGCGTGTAATAGGTACAGCATATTCAATTGCTCACTGTTCGTAATTTTCAAGATCAATCGTCATCAGAGGTTTTCACTTTTTAAAGATGACATTAGGGTTTGGGCGGTAATACGGTAATAAGGTATCCGGCGGTGTCTGAAAATAGAAATGTCACTTTAAATACTGCCATTAAAAAAAATAAAAATAAATGATAATATATTTTTTGAGAGAAAATGTACATGTGTAATTGTTTTCAACTTAATATAACTATTTACTTATTTTAAAAACTAAGGTTGGGCATTCACACGTCATGTGTCCCGGGCTACACAATTCAGCCTTTAATAACAGTGACTGTCACTATTATATACATATATATATATATATATTATTTATTTATTTATTTTTTATTTTTATTTTTATTTTTGGGGGGGGGGGGGGGTGTGGTAAAGTAAAGCTTAGAAAACGGAAAAAAAAAAAAATCATTGCCATTGTGAAGACGGTGAAACTGTGTCAAAATCTAAAGACCGCCCAACCCTAGATGACATAGCTCCTCCAGCCAACACTGCAGCGTGCCAATATGTTCAGTGTAAACTTGGTTTTCAGTTTTAACACATTCAGCATGTTGTCACTATTCGTCGTCTTTTGTATGCCGACAGGAAGTGAATTTTACCCGTTCCTCTATTTAAGATTGTGAAATCGGATTAGACAGCATTAATACAAGTAATCAGAGCGATTAAAAATAAATTGTTTTGCTGCCTCATGGGGATCATTTTGTTTAAAATAGTGATAAGCTTCTAACTGATTAGGAAATGAATTTTAAGGAAGCGTTGTCAGGCTCAAAATGAGTGTTAACTTAAAACAAAAAGTGAAAGAAGGTTTCCCAGATGTGTACTGCGGTTCCACTGGTTCACAAATGTACAAACGCACACACTTTTTGAAGACAGCAAGGATGGGAAAAAAAAAATGCCATAGCCTGGCAGCAGCACATATGTCATCTATCAATGCAAAAACAAATGCTGTGTTTCATAGAATATTTATCTTTATGTCACAGCTTTTACTGATTTATTTACATAGCAGTTTTATTGATGTGTGTGTTTAGCAAGGAAGGTTGTTTGATGGATGACTGGATGGGTGAAAGGAGCTGATTTGGTGATTTAAGGCCCAATTCTGGCCACTAAAATTGGTTCCTGCCAGAGTAATACATCAGGGGGAATTAAAAGGTGATTGCAGTCTCTGTGTGTGTGCGTGTGTGGGGGTGTGTGTGCGATGGTGGATGTCTGGATGTGTTCTTTGTATTGTTGGGGCAATGACAAAGAAGGATAAATGAGTTGCTTTGATGCTGCCATGGTAACCAGCACAGACATAACAGATGGGTTACGATGTGGACTGAAAAAAAAAAGAAATGGAGGAAGCAAATCAAGATGGGATGTAGAGGATGACTTCAGACTCTCATTGACCTTCACCTGATTTAGATTGCACCTCAACACAACACAGACTCACTATTGCACACATTTCTCGTGTGCCTCCCTCAACAGCGAGTGACACAAATTTTACTCAAGTGAGAACTGAAAGATGAATTCTCGCGGTATTGTGAGTCCGTAAACTCCGGAGAATACATCTTGTACCGAGTTCGTTGATGTTCACCGATTGGACCAATCAGAGAGCAACATTGTGTTTGGGGCGTAATATACAGCTGTGACGAAACCAGGAAGTGCTGACGCGAAACAAGCAAACCTAACATGGAGGAATGGACGCTGCAATTAATTCTGTTCTTGCAGAATAGATTACTCACAGGGGTATATTCACTAAAAATGCGCTGCGTCCGGTAATAGCGCGAAATATTGCACCACCACTGCACCCGCAGTCTGCGGCCAATTACCCACCTATTCACTAAGGATATTGCTCTAATCATATACCGGCGCAAACACGCCCACAAAACTGACAGCTTGGAGCAAATTTGCACCTTATTTAGCACACATGGCAATGGATTTGCGCCAAGAACATGGTTGTTATAGTAACAGTTGCGAGAAAGATGATCACCATTATTACTATTACTGGTGCGATTGTTTTTTTAAATATATTTTCAGAGGTTGGCGTGGGTGTACAGTATGCAACTGGCACGTAAAAATGAATGTAAAATGCCTCCCCTCTATTGCTGATCATCTCTCTCTCTCTCTCTCTCTCTCTCTCTCTCTCTCTCTCTCTCTCTCTCTCTCTCTCTCTCTCTCTCTCTCTCTCTCTCTCTCTCTCTCTCTCTCTCTCCGTGATCATTTGTGTCGCAAATGGCATGCACTGCAGTCATGATCCTGGGATCGAGATTGCGGCAGGTTAATACATGCTTTCCAAAAACGTTGGCGTGGCTATTTGCGCTGGCGTTAGTGAATTAGACGCTGTATATCATTTGCATTGGGGTGGGCATATTTGCGTCAAATGTATGCAAATTATCTAATTTACATACACGTAAATAACACCGGCGCACCGTGGCGCATTCTGGTTGGCAGTGCCCTTCGTGATGGATTTCCCCATCTGCGCGTGTTTAGTGATTGGTACATTTTTACCGGTTAGCGCGGTGCAAAGGCGACGCAAAACTTTAGTGAATATGCCCCACAGTTTCCTTGTTGAATGTTGAACAGCGTGAAGTGCTTCATGCATTTTTAGCTGGTAAAGATGTTTTGTGTTGTTTTTTTTGTCCCCCACAACGTGAACGAAGACGACATTTTCATCTGTGGCCGTGATTGGTCAAAACAAATGCGCACAAGATGCCGCATCGACCAATCAGCTCAAAGCATTGTCCAGAATGTCCCGCCTTTCCCGAGCAAATTCCCAGATTGATATTACAGAGAACTCCCTTCAATGAATCACAATATCAAAATGGCAGTTACGGAAAGAGTACTCTAATAATAATAGTGGTAATTCAACTCAAAGTAAACATCCATCCATCCATTTTCTTAACCGCTTGCTCCTCACAAGGGTTGCGGGGGTGCTGGAGCCTATCCCAGCCGGTTTTGGGCAAGTTGGCGAGGTTTGAATTGGTTGCCAGTCAGTCGTAGGGCACACAGAGACGAAACAACCATCCACACTCACAAGCACACCTAGTGACAATTCGGAGCACCCAATTAACCTGCCATGCATGTCTTTGGAATGTAGGAGGAGACCGGAGTACCCGGAGAAGACCCACGCATGAAGGCTGAAGTCTGGACTTGATCTTGCATCGTGCTAACCAGTCATCTGCCGTGCTACCTATTATTATTATTATTATTATTATTATTATTATTATTATTATTATTATTATTATTATTATTATTGAGACAAACATTTGAACCCACAAACACAAAAAAAATAATTCATAAGTGAAGCAGACTGAAGTAACCACAAACTGCTCCTAATGTCACTCACTTATTTACAGGGACGTAACATAACTACACAATGTTGTTACACTGTTGTCAGATGATGTATGACAAGTCTTGAAAATCTTTAGCCGAGATGATCTGGGCCAAATGAATTAATAATTCATCTTTGATGGAGTCTTTTTAATATTTCAGGCATAATTAATAAGCAGGGGCATCGCTTCCACTAAGCAGAAGAAATCACACTCAGTGTCAACTAAAGATAAATGAGACAAGACGTCCTTGCCCACCGCTTACCCCACACACACATACATTTCTAAACACAGAAACACACTTGGATTGATGAGACAGGAGGCCTGGGGCGTACCCTGGCTTACTATGTAGTCAAAGAGCAAGAAATGGGCAAACACCGTTTCGCACATCCACATTTTTGAGTGATGTGCGGCTGTACGGATGTGAAATGAAAAGAGACTGAGAAGAGCATTTTACACCCAAGTCTCTATTATGTGCAAAACAGACTCTGAGTTTGAGGAATATTAATTTGCAACCCAGTGAGAATAACTCTCATTTCTAATACACAGCTACAATATACCTTCTCAGGCTGACGTGCAAAATGCTGCTCCACAAGGGGGTCGAAGGAAACCTGATTAAGTGCAAGGCACATCTGAATGCACGCACAGGTTGCATGGAAATTATCAAGGGATTATGAATAACGAATGGCTCTGTAGCATATGTCGCATGCTCTAAATAAACCATAATCAGTTATAGTATGTGCAAATCTCTACCTACCACATACAACGCCAATTTTTTCAAAATTCTGATTATTTTTCTTCTGTGATTTACCTTTTAGTGACTGGAATTATTTAATTAGCTAATGAATTATACAAAATTGACATGATTGTTATATGTTATCTTATCTGTTGCTATGTGTAGCAAGCACACCGACAATAGCAGTGGTTTGAAAAAGGAGAAAGAGTACGAGTGATATGGAAGTTTGAAACTTAGATGCTTCAAACAAGTTTACACCGAAGATCTCGACCTCCCAATGACTCTGCACAGACTCTGCACACTTATGCTGGTTTATACCGTCTGTCCATGTGTCTGTCTGTATAATAGAAATAAATTTATATAATTATTAGAGCTGTCAAACGATTAAATTTTTTAATCAGAATAATCGCTTCTTAGAATTTTGATTCATCATTCATGAATCATGATTAACTCTTTGACCGCCAAAAACATTTAATGACGTATGCTAAAATCCTAATGAATGACGCCATAAACGTTAATTGACGTTTACTAAGGTTTGTTTTGTTTTGTTTTTTCCTCAATGGGCAGTGCAATGTCTTGTGCATCATTGCCTGCTCAATGGGTTGAGGAATCAAAAACACCCACTAACTATGGCCAGCAGATGGCAGCATTATATCTCTTTTCAATGGGCTCACGGTATAAGAAATTACAATGAAACACGACTGATATGATGAAATTGAACGTTTTCAAGTCTGACGTAAATGATCAAAGCCTTTGTCACATTAAATCTAATTCACAGAGCGTCAATAAACAAAAAAAAATAGTGTCTAAGTCACTGTTGTGCAAAAAAATTTATCTTTTCAATGTCACTCAAATTATCTATTTTCGAATGATGATTACTAAAGAACAGAATAAGGTAGAAACATACTTTTTTTTATGTTTATGTAGTCGTAGCGCACAATATTTTGTTTGCCTTGAAAGATGAGTGAAAATGCTCGAAATCGGCTGGCACTGTTGGGGTTGTTGTTTTAGATCATATTTGGCGGTCAAAGAGTTAATCACTGACTTAAAAAAAGCTTTTCTCTCCAACATAATTTTAAGCACACCTGTGGTAATTTTTTCGACATTTAATGTTATGAGGGCGTCCTCAAAAATTTATATCCACTGCACACGCTCATCCTGCTTCTTCTAATCAATTAATTATTCGCATAAAATATACTAGAAATGGCATTTGACACAAAATGTTTGGAAATGGTCAATGTAAGAAGGAAGGAAGAAATAAGTGTCACTATTACACATAAATTGGTTTATATACTGTAGCATTCTAGATATATAAAAGCACAAATAAATTATTTGTACAATTTTAAAGCACAAAACACAATTTCTCTTCATAACATAGGAGGCCCTTGCGTCCTTCTAAGTTTGGACACCCCTGGTATAGCGGTACATCCCATCTACAGGGAGCAAGGCACAGAGTGATGGGCCTCTTAACATTGCTGTGCCCCTGAGCAGAGTCAAGTGTTCTGGGCCAGGAAGAAGACAAGCAACCACTTGACCAACTAAGTTGCAATTTCTTTTATTGCCCATAGTCTGTCGAACAAGAAACAAGACCACATTTGGAGATAATCCAACTTGATTATTCCATCCACTTTGTGCAATACACTACTAACATGGTGGTCCTAGACCTAGAGCATGATGCTACCGTCACCATGCATGCATGTTGGTACTCACCTATTCAAATTTATTATGCTCTTTATGTAATGCTCTAAAATGCCTTAAGATGCCACCAAGTTTTAATGAATAGGAAAGTAGTAACTGGTGTCATTTAAGTATGATGAAGTGATACATCCGGACTGTGTGAAGATCTTTGTACAGTATATGTCTTCACAGAATGTGTTTTTGCTCGAATGAGGTTGCAACTGTAAGCTATTGTATGTTTTTTTAAGGGTATGTAAATTGAGTTTGAAATTATTTTATTATTTCTGTCTCGGCATGTTGGACGACTGGAGTGCACATCCGCTTCACACTTCTGAGGGTGTTGGTTCGAATCCGGGCTCCAGCCTTCCTGTGTGGAGTTTGCATGCTCTCCCTGTGACTGTGTGGGTTTTCCACAGGTGGTGTGGTTTCAACTCACTTTCCCAAAACATGCATGGCGAGGACTCCATTGTCCATAGGTGTGAATGTGGAATGGATGTTGTCTATTTAGGCCCTGCAATTGGCTGGCGACCAGTTCAGGGTGTAACCCTCGTCTTGCCCAAAGACACCTCATCAACCCTAGTGTGGATAAGTGGTTGGGCGAATGAATGAATGATGTCACTATTTCAAAATCCAAATTGCCAAATTTGCTATCTTCCCAGCTCGACTACATGGGTGAGAGGTGAAGTGTGGCAGTGAGCACCAGAGCCTCACCTCAGATTGTGCATTGCCTCAGGGCAACTGTCAATTTCAGTCGAGCTTGAAGGTGTCGATTTTGGAACAGTGACTTCCTACTTGGTTGGCATCCTCTTAGTCCATGGCAATGAGAAACTTGCCTCAGGCTATTCAACTTCTTCCCTTACAGTTTCCAGTTCATGGCAGGTGCCTTGGTGGTTCCTGATTTATTCCTGAACATCCGAAACTATTTACTTTCATCTGGAGGTGATATTTGGGTCTTCCTCCAAACCTTGTCAATGTGTTGTCACATGCAAATAATTTGTGCGTTGTGTTACTTGGCAACCTGGTTAGCTCTCAATTTGCACCGTCTCCTAAGATTTCCATTATGAGCATGGCATTCTGATTTAATTGCTTGATTTATTAAAAATTTAATGCAAAAATAGTACAAATTGCATAACCTTAACTCATTTGCTCCCAATAACGTGTAAAAACGTTTTTTTTAATGTTTTAAGTGTCCCAAAGACGTATTTATATGTTGTTGTTGTTTTTTTGTTTTTTTTATGCTAGAGCATACAGAAGGCTTTGATGCAGCCTCTCAACTGCAAAGAAGGGTTGCAGAAATGGTGGTTATTACACAAACGGCCAGCAGGTGGCAGCAGAGCAAAGGAGATCAACCAGGGCCATGTAGAAAAAAAGCTCAATTACTTAAAAATTTAAATAGATTTGTGAAAACTGATTAAACTTAGCTCTCTTCTAATGCTAACTGCTGCAAAAGGGAAACAGATAGAAACGTTCTTTTTTTGCTGATGAAAGAAGAGACTTTAATCTTTGTTTTGATAGGTTCCATGCTTTGAAAGCAAGAGAACACAATATTCTGTGGGCCTTGCAAAATCAGTCAAAATCCGGTAAAACAGCCGGGAGCGAACGGGATTGCTTCTGTGAAAATGGCTGGGAGTGAATGAGTTAATATATAAAAAATGACATGTGCTCCTTAAAGCCCGCTCACAGGCACTCAAGACTTCGTTGCGGGTTAACATCACTGATCTGTATATATTACTGGATAGGTGGTTTGAGTCTTGCCCGATTTCCTGTTTAAGAGCGTCTCCTGGGGGCGGGCACTTACCATTCAGCCAATCAATGCATGAATGTCTCTCATTTCTCATGCTCAGCAAAGCGCGATTGGTCAAATTATCGTACATTTGCCATTTTTGGGGGGATTCTTGATCGTACATCGTACACAGGGTCAAATCGTACAAATACGATAATTATCGTAAACCTGGCAACACTGGGCCTCAGCCACATGTGCCTTGCTCAGGTGTGTCTCATTATGTCTATCAGTGTTTGTGTATTTAGTATAATTGTGTTTCCCCTCTGTCTTTGTCGATCCATTGTTGTTGTTGCCACCTTCGTGTCCTGCTGTCGGCGCCTCATTTCATGCTGCCCTTGTTCATCCATGTCTCGTCTCCCTTACTCTTTTTGGACTTTGTTGTTTTGTTTTCCCATCCTTGTACCTTATTCGACTCCTCATTTTTGTTTATTAAACATTTTTGGACTTCATTCATCTGCCTCCTCGCTTTGCCTCCTTGCATTTGGGTTCTCCGCCACCACCCCAACATAACCGAAGGTTTCTTGTGAAAAGTTACAATTATAGGTTACGCACCAGTCACAATCAATTAAAAGTTCAGCACATATCGCTGAAGTGTCTCCACCTCTTTTATTCTTATTTTCACTTTCTCTCATTGGTGTCAACCCCCCTGACAGCCTTTTCTTCCCCTGTTCCCACCTCGTGTCTCATTGCACAATTGTGCCAATTAAATGATCAGAGAGTGAGCAAAGACTATTCATGTTCCGTGCCTGCGTGGGTCTTCTCCGGGTACTCCAGTCTCCTCCCACATTCCAAAGACATACATGGCAGGTTAATTGGGCGCTCCGAATTGTCCTTAGGTGCTTGTGTGCGTGGATGGTTGTTCATCTCTGTGTGCCCGTGAT
Source organism: Festucalex cinctus (assembly GCF_051991245.1). NCBI lineage: Eukaryota > Metazoa > Chordata > Actinopteri > Syngnathiformes > Syngnathidae > Festucalex > Festucalex cinctus. The sequence goes on along the minus strand of NC_135418.1, from coordinate 7,648,092 downwards.
TGGCTGGCAACCAGTTCAGTCCCGAAGCTGGCTGGGATAGGCTCCAGCACCCCCGCGACCCTTGTGAGGAGTAAGCGGTTAAGAGGTGGATGGATGAGCAAAGACTATACGGAGTAGTGTAGGATAAATATTTAATTTAACTCAGATATGCAATATGCCGTTTTAGATTAATGCGTCCATTCTGACCTGAAAGGGACTACTACTAAGATTGCACTATTAATTGACCTATAGTCTGTTGCAAATAATTGTAATTTGCCAGGAAATATAAATTAGTTGAAAAGAAGGGAGCATCTGAATTCTTTAAAAAAAATAAAAAATAAAAATAATTGCAGCCATTGCTTTACAGAAAATTATACTTGGCAGTAACTCAGCATGTGGCAAATGGCCATGTGTGCTTGTATATTTTACTGTAACTACTGAATGTGTCAACAGACAGTAAATATGAATTCCCACCCTGAAAAGTGTGAGGAAAGCTGTCAAACTTTTGAGCTTGCCACATTTATGGTCGTCTCTCAACCCAAAGGTTGTGGGATCGATCCTCATCGAGAGCAAAAAGACGATACTACTGCTCAAGACAGAGAGGCAGTGCTGAGGAAACGGAGGGGGCAAAACACTGCAGCAGTTATGAAGGAAGCTTGTGGCTCAAGTGGATGTGAGATTTTGCAAGTGACCACCTGATAGCTCAGCTTGTGGACAGCACACTTTTCAGCAATTTCAGCAAAACATTTCAACGTGCTGAATTTGAAGCGGCAAATAAAATCTGGCCAATTGGAAATAAAGTTAAGCTTGAAACTGAGCTGAATGAACTTGCATTGGTGAGTACCATTTTTATTTTGAAATTGAACCATTTGAAGCTTTTATTTATAGTTTTTTTTTTTATTGTTTTTTTTTTAACCATAGCCTTACAAATTAAGGCTATCATTAAATGGTCGGCTACTACATTTATATAGTGCTTTTCCACCAGATTGTGATTTTAAAGGTGCCCTCATATGAAATATTCATTTTTGGGGGGGGGGGGTTTGACATAAGTATGTCTTACCATAGCCTGACTAAGTCCCCAAAGCTGTGAGATAAACGACCCATGTTTCCCTTTCCTATGGGTGTTTGTATCACATTAGCTCAAACTCTCAAATGGGCTGTTTCAGCAGGTCGGTTTTACATATCACTAACCCCACCTTTTTCGGTTTTACACGTCACTAGCTTAGGGCGAACTCCACCCTCACAATTTTTAACCCCATCCCCCCCGCCGGAGCAAACAAACAGCAGCAGCAGGAGGACAGCATGTTCCACGATTTCGTGGCCCCGTATCTCCGGCCCGGAGGGTCGTGGAGGGCCGGCACAGATGCTGTTGGAAAGTCCCCGTAGGACTTATGGTTCGACCGGTACGGGGGTGTCGATCCCCAATCCCTGCACCCGGAAAACGTGCATCGTGAGGAGGATTAGCAGCCCTGACAGTTTGTGCCAAACATTTTACTGACGACTGCTTCAGGAATTTGGGACAATACAAACGTGGATTAGCAGAACATCTTTCACTTATCCCGGGAACGATACCAACTATTGAAAGTAATGAGCCAATATTACTTCAGGTGCAGACGTGGAGACTGTAAACAGGAGCACACGGAAAAGATCAGACTTGGCCATGGCCAACTAATTTTGTAGTCAAAAACACACGGAAGTCTGGTGCGCCTTGGCCACGCCCACCAATATCCGCTCCTTTGATGCTAGGCTAACAGTAGACCTTCCTCGTGGAGACTGCAACTCTACAACAAGGTACAATTTCGTGCACATTTCTTTTGATACAGTATCAGGGCATTCGGAGGATGATTGGTGTCATTGCTGCAAAGCTAATATCAGGGGCTCTTTAAATTGAATTAGAATGTGTTGTGTAGGCTTTAATGCTTGTGGATGGAAAGTGCCCACTGTTGTGCCCCACTCAACTTTTCATGCCAGAGACGCCACTGTGTGCTCAAAACAATTTTCTACAAATAATAGCTTGTCCTCATTAAGGGCCGATGGTGAGCTGGAGCCTATGTCACATGACTATGGGTGAGAAGCAGCACACTGGAGTGGCCGCCAAAAAAAATTTGCAGGGCACTTATACAGTACATAAAACTATTCAATGCAACACACACCAATGGACAGTTGGTGTTGTCACTGAACTGAACATTAACATGAACATGAACATGAATGGGGGAGGAGGAGAGGATTAAAATGGCCATGTACTGTATATTGACACAAGAGATTCTGGATCAGTGAAGAGCGCTGCAAAAATAAAAAATAAAAATAAAAACTTTGGCAAATTATGTTATCTATCACCTTGTCCGGAATTGTAACGTTTCAGCCCGAATGGGAGGATCCTTTGTTGACATATTTTGGCGCATGCGCGGTTGGTTGTGTGGCAGAAAATGATAGCGGGCTCAGCCGCGCTGTATAGATGCAATGTAGACAAAAATAAACTTAGTGGGCAAAATCACTAGTTAATCACTTTCACAGCTGAATTAGGGGACTAGGGGGGTTACAGAGAAGCATAATATATGTATTGGCGACAAAATTTAAATTATACAAAGCCCATATGAGATGAGGGATGATAATAAACGGTCCGACACCTGTTTACTGGCCACACAGACATCTGCTTTGGAGACATTTACTCTCATTTAATATAAAGCCTTGGGCAAAGATGGGTTATTATTCTTCATTGAAGTGTTCTTTGTGGTGCCAAAGGAAAGGAGGCACAGGAGGTCTATCGCATAACAGTTAAGTTTGTAGAAGTACGTCACTCCAAAACCAACCCCCGAACACATTCAATAATCATTAGCTCCATGGGGGAATTATGTCAACAAGCACCAAAACTTATTCTTTATATTTGGAAATGGAGTGACATTAGTACAGTGTCACTTGTCCCGTGATGTGATAATTTCAATCATGCATCTGGTTTCTGGTGAACAACTGAATATCAGTATTTACACAATCCTTTTCAAATCCAGCCTTGAAGAAACATGCAGTCATGTTACGTAGCATTGTAGCACCTTTAATGCAGCTGTCAGGTATCAAAACACGGATGCAGAACCCAATATTTATTCGGGTAAGATGAGCAAGATGTGGACAATCAAGTATAAAATTAGGCACAAAAAACTTATTTTCTCATTTATAGGAATCCATAACACACTTCTGACGGGCCGTACAATTGATTACACAACAAGAATGAACCATCTGCTTCTCCTCCAAATGTGCAAAACCATCAAACTACATGTATAACACGGTTTCTTTCACAGTATCCCGTGATGCAACGCGCAAAACATCAACAATATGTTACACAGGATCCTCCTATTGAAAGGTTCACTGTCAAAAGAGATGTACCGTACATTTCAAAAATAAAATATAACATACAAAAAATATGGAGTGAGATTATTTGTGAATGTTGAAAAATATTGACATGAAAGATGTGAAAAGAAGCTGTACCTTCGGGCAAGAACTAAATGTTAAAACTTTTTATTTCATAAATCTACTTTTTCGTTCTTCCCCAATCTGCATAATTTTCCCTCTGCGTCTCTGAGTAAGAACAAATAAGGATGTAATTTTATGGTATGCTGCAGTCATAATTCTATTTCGCTAAAAACATCTCTAACAAGCAATATGATGGATTCCATTCATGAATCTTTTAATTTAGGTTGATTGTAGTGAATCAGTTAAAATTCAAAAACATAAAACAAAACAAAATTATGCAATCAGGAGATGTCCTGGTAAGAAAGAAATATTTTGGTACAAGGAAGTCACTTTTTGCCTAATGATGTTGATATAAATACAGTACATACCTGTACATAGATAAATAAGTTAATAAATAATCAACTAGTAAAAGGCTGACCACAGGTATATTCTATTATATTCCCTATCTTGTTATATTATATTCCCAATAATCCTAGAGCTCAGTTAGCAGGGCTTTATACCCCTGGTAGGGTCAGGGTAAGCACGTTCTAAGTAAGAGGCATGACGAAGTGCA
>NC_135418.1:7511595-7639095 GCF_051991245.1 Festucalex cinctus | reverse complement strand
TGCGACAGAGAGCTATTTAACTCTCACAGCACATTACATTACACCAGAGTGGAAGATGGAGAGTTACGTTTTGCAAACCCGAGCTGTTTATGATCAACACCCGAGCACAAACCTGGCGGAACACCTGAAGGAGGCAGTGCAAGAATGGAAGCTGGAGAGACCTGGGACCACAATACCTGTCACGACTGACAATGCCAAGAACATCATCAACGCAGTAAAAGAAGCAGGACTGGGTCCTCAGATTGCCTGTTTTGCACATACAATAAATTTAGCATCCCAAAAAGCAACAGCCATCAATCAAGTGTCCAGATTATTGGGGAAAGTCAGAAAGGTGGTCACTTTTTTCCACAAAAGCACCACAGCTGCCCACATCCTGAAGAATAAGCAAGAAATGCTTAATATTCCACATCATGCACTCATTCAGGATGTTCCCACCCGCTGGAATTCCAGCTACGACATGCTGGAACGATACCTAGAACAGCAAGCGGCAATATATTCAGCACTAACTGAAAAAACTCTCAAAAATAAAAACATTTACACACTCAATGATGAGGAAGTTGCTGTGGCAGAGGAACTTATTGAAATACTTAAACCTATAAAAACCATCACAACACTAATGAGCACTGAAACAAGAGCTTCAGTCTCGATGATACTCCCCTTGAAAGACACTGTCCTCCGTTCCATGGTACCAAAGCAAGAAGACAGCCCAACAGTGAAAGAGGTCAAGTTAGCAATCACGGCAAATCTGCAGGAGAGATACTCTGTGTGCTATGATTTTTTGCACAAGTGCACCGCTCTGGACCCAAGGTTTGAACGAGAGAGGATATTTGATGACCTCATGACAGAAATGAATGCAAGACAGGAGGAGGTATTGTAGTCTACTATGAGCTAAGTATTTTTTTATTCGCTATGAGAATATTAATTTACAAAAGTTGCCTTTTTTTCTGCAGGATGAGGATTTCACTGAGATGACAGCTGGCTCTTCATCTCCAGGGACATCATCCACCTCATCACCTCCAGCAAAGAAGTCTGTAATGACTGAACTCTTTGGTGAACTTTTCCAGGGTCAGGGGGTGAGTGGAAAGCCAAACCTTTTGGAGCAGGTCAAAGAAGAGGTATTCAAGTACCGAGCTTCAGGGTGCCTGTCCCTTGAAGCTGACCCTCTTCTTTGGTGGAAAGGCAATGAGTCCACATACCCACATATTGCAAAATTAGCAAAGCGCTACCTCTCAATTCCAGCTACCTCGGTTGCTAGTGAACGGGTTTTCTCCACTGCTGGAGATATTGTCACTGCAACAAGATCAGTCCTTTCTGCAGAAAATGTGGATATGTTAGTCTTTTTAGCCAAAAACTTTAAACTTGAATTGTGCGATTTTTTTTTTTTTCGTGATAAAGACGAGTGTATGACAACTTCAACTTAAACTGCAATAGTTAGATAGATGTGTCCATAGGCAGTTTCTGCAAAGTGTTCCAAGATTTCAGTGCCTTAATAGTTTACATAGGATTTCTTTATTATTTTTAATTTATTAATTAGAACGACTAGTGTAATTTATTTGAATAACACCCAAATGGGTCGCCTTTATTTATTTTTGTACAATTTATTTGTATATCACCCAACTGGGTCGCTTTTATTTATTTTTGTACAATTTATTTGAATACCACCGATATGGGTCGCTTTTATTTATTTTTGTATAATTTATTTGAATACCACCCAAATAGGTCACTTTTATTTATTTGTTTCTAAAAATGCACCGTTTACTTGTCATCTTTTCAAAATAAAAAATAAAATAAAATTTAAAAAAAATCAGTGTTTTTTCTGTACCGAAAATATACCGAACCGAAGACTCCAAAAATCGAACCGAACCGAAATGTGATTTTGTGTACCGTTACACCCCTACTAAAAATGGCATTTGACTCAGTTCAAATAAAATAAACAAAAACAAAAAATGTTTGGAGATGGTCAAAGTAAGAAGGGAGGTGAAAAACAGGTGCCATTAAAGGTTATTTTAATTAACTAAAACTAATGAAAAAACTCAAACTAAAATTCAAAAAACAATATTGTTACAGAAATAAAATAAAAACGAAAATGCTTTTTTAAAAAACGAAAACTAACAAACTACATTTTACGTTTACAAAACTAACAAAAACTAACTATTATTACAGCAAAAATGTCCTTTGTTTTAGTCTTTGGTAATTAATTTAATGCATGAGCCTTTGGGGATGATTTTAAATGTGATTTTTTTTTTAGTAGATTTATTTTGATATAAACCGGAATAATGACGATTGAAAGTATGTCACACAGAAGTGACGTCATCGAGCAGCAGCCAATAGAAAAGCACCTTCAGATGACGTTGCGCCCATGGTGTTTTTTTTTTTTAAATATTGCGCACAAGTAATACACATTTAAAAAAAACAAAAAAAAAACTAATACAGTGATACCTCAGCTCACGAACATAATTGGTTCCCAGAAAGGGTTTGTAAGGCAAAAAGTTTGTCTTCCGAACATTTATTTCCCATAAGAAACCATTAAAATGAGAATAATCCGTTCCCAGGTCCCTATAAAACATAATTTTCTACTAAATAAGCCTTAAAACTACACAAAAATATACCTTATTTTATGTATAATAAATGTGCTATTGTATTGTAATTAAAGAAATAAACTGTACTGTATAATAGTCGTTTTATTTACATTTGTGATGGTAGTTCTTAAGGATGGTAGCAATGGTAGACTTACTTTATTCGCGAGCGTTTCACCGCGTAGAGTGTTTATGGAACGGTTGCGGCTCATTCGCACTTTCGTGCTCACCGGAGCGGAGGAGGCGTGTCCCTTGGTGAACAAGGAAGTGGAGCACTTTAGCGAGTCAACAAAAAGTGAGCACCGCCAACTACTTTCACCTCTTTCCTGGGACTAAACAGCCGTGGCACTATTTTCTCCTTTTTTGAGGTACGTGATGGCACTTTCGCTTTTTTTAGTGGCGCGAACTCCATTGACTACAATGCAAACGCGCCGCCGTCCCTCGCTTTTGGCGAGAACGTAGCATTAGGCTTAACACTAGCGTGTGGTGGGGTCTTTTTCGGTCCCATAATTGCAAAAGTACACTCAATATGGTCCAAAATGTCTATCAAACACAAACCGCGTCTGCACTAAAAGAAAGGGGGTGACGAACTGGGACGCCGTGAGCGTGCGTCAGCTTCTCGTGGCCGCCACCGTGGTGCTGTTCGACCGCGTGGTTTGGTTCGTCCGCCTAAAAGCCTTCAATTTTTTCAAAAGCTGACCACGCACCTTATAATCCAGTGAGCCTTATATATGGATCAATATTGAGCCGCAACAGGTCTTGCTGTCAAGACGCTATCGGTGACTATGCATGCGCGGAAGATCCCGCCATCTTGGATCGCTAGCTAATACTAATACTTTACCTGAGAGAAAATAATAAAACAGCTGTTTATTCATTTTGGGAGTGAATGGAGTTGTCAGAAAGCTGGTTTGTAATCTATTAATAAAGTTTGACTGACCTGACTGTTTTGTTGACGTTGCCTTTAGTGCAGCACCATCTAATGGTGCTGTGTAACCCCAGCCTCTACTGTAGCGCCTTATATATGGAAAAAGTCTTAGCATATGTCATTCATTGAAGCTGCGCCTTATAATGTGGTGTGCCTTATATATGGAAAAAGTTTTAACATATGTCATTCATTGAAGGTGCGCCTTATAATTACCTTATAGTGCGGAAATTCGGTAAACTAATAAAAACTAACAGAACCACCCTGAAAACTAAAACTAAACTAAAACTAACTAAAATGAAAAATTCCAAAACTATAATAACCCTCTGGCCATATTACAAATAAATTGGTTTATATACTGTAGCATTTTTCTAAATATGCAAAAGCACAAATAAATTATTTATACAATTTTTAGGACTAAACACAATTTATCTTCATAACATTATGTGGCCCTTGCGTCCTTCTGATTTTCTGTATGTGGCCCTCAAATTAAAAAGTTGGGACACCCCTGTATTAATTGAACATGAAAAATAATGATGTTAACAAATCATTTCTGGACAAAATCTTAAATTTTTACCGCTGAAAATGGCTCAGTTAGTCAATCATCCCTTTAAGGTTGAAACAAATTTGACTCTTCATTTCATCAGGAGATGGATATTGTCCTCTCAGTCCTCAGACACACTGATACTCAAGGACTTCTTGAAAGATGTGGAAATATCGCAGTGAGGTCAACGAATCGATACATTTACCCACAGAGTGTATAGGTCTGATCTTGCATTAGACACGCAGCTACTGACACAATCAAAGAGAGTAGTTGTATAATGCATCACCCCATATACCTCGCACGGATGTCTCAATTGCTTGTTGGCATTCTTTTAATCAAGAGTCGCACACACACACAAATAAAGGGACACGTGTGCGTTTCGGCCTTTTACTGATGACTGCCAAAGAATGACAGACACAAGGCTGATTAAAAAAACAGCTGTGTTTGTCCTCAGTTGTCCTTGGATTGTGAAGTTCGTCATTCGATGAACAAGGAAAAGAAGAAAACCGTCACCTCAACAATCAGGTCGTAGACAAACCCAACTGGTCACAATTTCCATGTGTGATGTTTTTCAACCTTATCATTACTCACAATTGTTCATTGTACCGATTACTCACTGAAGGCAATAGCGTGTTATACTGCTCTTTTACTTGCCTATTTTATCCACCCATAAAATTGTAATTGGTAACGATCACGGATCATTGCCATTGTTGCAAGTTCAATAATAGGCATAGCTTTCAGGACAAGGCCACTGTCATGGGAAAGGGTCCAAATCTCGCTTGCCTCTTCAAAACATGCATGCTGTAAATTTTTTCAAAGAGACATTGTCAACGCAAAGTCAAGCCAATCAAACAAATTGGACAAAGGTGGCAGAAATAGCTCCCCCCCCAAAAAATACACAACACAAAATAAATAAAGGGCCATGATATACGTTTGAGAGTTAAAATAACCATATTTTTCACCCACACGTGTTTCAAAAATTGTACAGTCAAACCTCGGTTTCCGAACGCTTCTGTTCTCAACCAAATCGGTTTTCGACCAGAAAATTTGAGAATTTATGTCTCAGAACTCGTCCAAAAAAATCAGCTCTCGACCAAACTGAAAAAATCCGAGCGTACCTGAACGCCACTCACTCGGAAGAAAAAGCCGAGCGTACCACGCGACTCACTCGGGAGAAAAAGCCGAGCGTACCTGAACACGACTCTCTCGGGAGAAAAAGCTGAGCGTACCTGAACGCGACGAGCGTACCTGTACGTGACTCACTCGGGAGCCGAGCTAACTCGAATGCCCAGGACGCTTCCTCCGTAGCACATTTGTGTTCAAAGTTCGTTCGGAGCAGACCTGCTCATTGTTATTTACGCAAATCTGACTTTTTTTTTTTTTTTTTTTTTTGGTTTAAAATAGTAATAAAAAAAAAAAACTTGGAAAAAGTTTTTTTAGACTTGGGATGGATTAAAATTATTTACATTAATTATAATGGGAAAAATTGTTTCGGATTTCGAACAATTCACTTTTGGAATAGCCTTCTGGAACGGATTATGTTCGAAAATCAAGGTTTGACTGTATAATGGACAGGGGCACTATTGTGGCACAATTGTTGTTGCCCCTATGTTTTTGTAGAGTCAAATAATGTTTTAGTGAGAGTTTTAGGTACCAAACACAAAGCTTCTATATCACGGCATTTAAAGCCCTTCACAGTTAACTAGAGGCATATTGTAGTGATTAGAACATAATTCACCCACGGAACATTGGGACGAAGGGGGAGTTTGTTGGGATGAAAGGATGAGAGGATAAAAGAATGTTGGTAGGTCTGTGAGCCTCGCGCAGAGTGAGTTGTTGTTGCTGTTAAACGATGAGAAGCTGATATCAATAAACCGCCGGTCTTTGGCTCCGGACTTCAACACTCTGCCTCCGACTCCCGTCACTGCTCGCTACATTGGTGACCCCGACATCCGCCTCGTTGACGTTTCCGAGGCTGAGAATTTGATCGAATTGAGCGACATGGCGAACTCCGCTGGTCTCAAGTTACCGGAGTTTTGGGAGTCGGCCGCGGCGACGTGGTTTGTACAAGCTGAAGCTCAGTTTGCCATCCGGGGAATTACGGACGATTCCACGCGCTACTACCACGTCGGGGCCGCACTCGGGAGCTCCACGGCGGCCAGAGCTACGGCGCTAGCGAACACTACCATCTCCGAGCCACGTGCTCTGGCGGAGGAAGCTGACCGCTTTTTCCTGGCCACCCAGCGTCACAACCACGAGGTCTTGGCCTCTGCACGCGCCTTCCCATTCCCGGCGACCGCAACTGCACCTCATAAGGTACGTGCTGCCGTGGATGGCCGATCGGCCCCTGGCTTATGCTATTTTCACGCACGTTTTGGTACCAAGGCGAAGAGGTGCCGCGCCCCTTGCTCCTTTGTTGCGTCGGGAAACGGCGACGCCTCCACTCAGTTGCAGCTGTGAGTGGGGGCGCAGAGTGCCGGCTGCTGTTTATCATGGACACCCTCTCCAGACTCAAGTTCCTCTGTGACTCCGGCGCCCGCAGAAGCGTGTTGCCTGCCTCGGCTGAAGATGCTGCCGGGGGCACTCACGGCCCGCACCTGTCAGCGGCCAACTATGCACCGATCCGGACCTACGGCACTAAGACAGAATGTGTCTTTGGTGTGCCCTCCAGCCAATACCTCGGCCACCTCATCAACGAGGACGGCGCCACCCCGCTCCCGGCAAAATTGGAAGCTGTTGCGATTTTCCTCGACCCCGGACGGCCCAGGGTCTTCGGGAGTTCCTCGGGATGGTGACTTTTTACCACAGGTTCTTCCGCCTCTTCCGCTTCATCCTGGAGGGCCGTGAGTTCACGGTCTTCGTCGATCACATGCCGCTCGCCTTCTCCATGTCGAAGTTGTCCGAGCCGTGGTCCGCGCGGCAACAGCAACAGTTGTCGTTCATATCTGGATACACCACGGACATCCGACATATCGCTGGCAAGGACGACGTGGTCGCGGATTGTCTGTCCAGGGCAGCCGTCAACACGGTACAGCTGGGCCTCGACTTTTCCCGGATGGCGGCCGACCAGGCTTCCGACCGTGACACCCAGTCGCTTCGGGGCTCCGACACCGGGTTGCAAGTTAAACCGGCTCATGTTGACCTGGCTGGACCCTTGGACGTGCCCCGTGCCCCGCGCCCCCGCCGCGGCCGCCGCCCTGGGCTGCGCCTTGTGGACCGTGTGGGGTCCCTTCCAGTTGTTCCTGCATCCCCGCCAGTTGGTGCGCGGGACTGTTCTGGTGTTTCTGCTGTGTCCCTCCCACCCTCGCTCCCTGGGTCCTGTACCCGCAGGGGTCGGGCAGTTTTGCCGCCCCGTCATCCGGAGTTTGATTGTGGGTGAATTCTGGGGGGGCTTGTGTAGTGATTAGAACATAATTCACCCACGGAACGTTGGGACGAAGGGGGAGTTTGTTGGGATGAAAGGATGAGAGGATAAAAGAATGTTGGTAGGTCTGTGAGCCTCGCGCAGAGTGAGTTGTTGTTGCTGTTAAACGATGAGAAGCTGATATCAATAAACCGCCGGTCTTTGGCTCCGGACTTCAACACTCTGCCTCCGACTCCCGTCACTGCTCGCTACAATATAACGATTAAATCTTACCTTTGACACTATGGCAATGTATTTTCTTATTAAATATGAGTTATTTTGGTGGTTATTTTTTTTTTTTATAGCCACTGCACGGCACCTTTCTGGTAATATAAGAAAATGTGAAGGATAATTGATTGCTTTGAACTCATTTGGACACACCGTTTATGGCCTTGGATTTCACATATTGGGGCGAATGGAGGAAAACACCACAATGTTTTTGTCATGCCTGGGCCTGGGCACCAGAGTTCATGACCCGTTATATGTCTGTTTTGGAATTGATGGAAAAGCTTCAACAGTTAAACATTTTTTCTTTTACTATGTGACAGTTTGGTGATGTTAGACCTTTGTGATGTTGTTCTTTAGTCCAACCAATCAGATCGATTCACTGTCTGTAGGAGCAGTCTGAGAATTCAATTCTCAGAATTGTGTATGTTCTGCCGGATTATTAGCAGATTAGCAGCTCTCTCAACCCCATCTGAGAGCCAAGAGCCGAATGGATGCCATCTTGTCACTTGGAGTCACTCCAAGCCACTTGATCTTTGATTTTATTCGGCAGCTCCAGAAAGTCGAACATCGTCTTCTGTTTCGTTGCAGTAAAGTACCGTCAGGTTGTGAAAGTGTGACATGTTCGCTTCAGAGGGGCATCACGGCGCATCCGGGAACTTAACAAAATAAAAACTTCCAACGTCATGAACATGAGTCACTATAACACAATTTAGCAGTAATAAATTAAATTATACTGCATATATTTGTGAGAACTGGCGTCAAGTTGTATTTTACAATTTTAAAATGTGCAGAAGATCGCAAGTTACTTCTTGTTTAAAATTAGGTAGCTCTTAATATGAAAAGTACACATCGATCGCTTCTGGTTCGTATGCAGTAAAGACATGTTATTTTACAATGCACATCCTATTAAACTTAACAAAATAAAATCATCGTTCCACAAAGGAATACTCTAAGTCTAACACAATTTCGCAGTAATAAATTGAATAATAATGGATATATTTCTGGGGACTAGGTTGTATTTTACAGTTTTAAAAATGTGCATAATTCCACAAATTACTTCATGTTAAAAATTAGTTAGCTCGTAATATGAAAAGAAAAATGGACTGAGCTGTCACCATTCTCTTACAAATGCAATTATGCCATGTTGTAGTGAAAGAAAAATGATCAACACAAATCAGTCAAACTTATTTTTTTTTAACGTACAATACATACAGTATTTTAAATTGTATTTATTTTTTATTTTTTTTATTCAATTGTTATAAAAGTACTGTATCAGTGACTAAAAAATAAACCATATTTAAATTAGGGAAAAAATGTACATTTTATTGAATATTTAGATATAAATTGAAGTATAAAACATAAGTTAATTATTGAAGTCGTGATTAATTACGATTACAAATTTTAATCGACTGACACCTTTAATATCCAACTATCTCAGGTTAGTGTATAGAGGTCTTTAGTTTTCTTTTATAACCTTATTTGTTAGGTTGACCTTTGATATCATAGGATTTGTTGTGGATTTGTGTTTAGTTTGTGGTCTGTTTTGGAGTTTAAGATTCAGTTTATAAGCCTTACAATGAGTGTTAGTCAGTTACGATGTGTTGTTTATTCTGGGGTTATTGCACCATCCCCAGATAACATTTGATTGGTCAGCACTGTACCAGGCTTTAATCTGCCAACTGCACAGGCATGGACCACTAAGGTCCTGATTAGAGTTTTATCAAACCATTGGAGGACACAATTACAGAAAAAACAAGTTATAACAGATGAATTTGAGAAAATGCTGAAAAAGCCAGTTCACAGTGTATGGGTTTGCAATGCATATTTAAATGATTATCAATCAATGGAACACGGAAATGTAGCTGAAGTCAACATGGTATGCTATCGTCTGAGTGAGTGCTGGGGCTGTGCCATATCAAATTGTATTTGTTTGTTGTTGTTTTTTTAAATGATACAAAATCCATCCATCCATCCATTTTCTGATCCGCTTATTCCACACAAGGGTCGTGGGGGTGCTGGAGCCTATCCCAGCTGGCTTCAGGCAGTAGGAAGGCAGGGTACACCCTGAACTGGTTGCCAGCCAATCCAGGCTGAAACAGAATGTAAATGCTTTATTGATATTATTGCAAATCCATATGCAGTTCTTAACGCAGCCCAACACACGCGCACGCACAGCCATCAAACCACAACGTGCAGAGCACAGCATTTAAGCCACTAACATCCATACATCCATTTTCTGAACCACTTGCTCCTCACAATGGTCGAGGGGGTGCTGGAGCCTATCCCAGCTGGCTATGGGCAGTAGGCGGGGTACTACCCTGAACTGGTCGCCAGCCAATCGCAGGGCACACAGAGACGAACACCCACTCACACTCACAAGCACACCTAGGGTCATTTCGGAGTGCCCAATTAACCTTGATTGATTTAAGATGCGTTGATTTAAAAGAAAATTAAAATGTCATAATTTTGAATAAGTAGCCCTCTGAATCAAAATCCAATTGAAACATGAGTTAATGAGTGATTGAATTTGGTAGAGAACTTTTAGTGCTCTTCCAGAAACTGTAAATAAAAACATGTGCAGGACAGATAGAAGAAACAACGTAGATTCAAAGTTCTTAAAAAATAAATAAAAATCACCCACTGTCGACAATAAAACCAACATTCCTCCAAGCTCTTTCAAACAGGAGGGGCAACCAATTAAGTTTTAGACGAGCATGCAGTAATATTGAAATAAACTCAAATATAATTTGTCGCCAGGGGCTTATTTGGCTTGCATGGTGATGGATCAATGCTGTCTGTGAAAAACTAGATTCTTTAAACTAGGGACAGCAGAGATAGCTTTGTTGCCTTTTTGGAGCAAATAATGAATGAAATAAGGAAATAAGGGGGCTCAGAAAAACCTCCAGCTTCGAAGATGCAGAAATAAGAGCATTTGAGAGTGGCAGAAAACGTGCCAGAGGAGATGAGAGTACCAAATGTACTGACTTGAGAATATCAAATTCATGATTTTTTTTCTAATGCTAAATAAAGCATGATTATAATCACTCCACCTTCCATGCTGTGAAATCGTAATCACTAAGAGCATCTAAAAACGTGTTTAAATCCCCCTTTCCGACATTGTTGATGGTGAGTGCTGCCATGGAGCGAAGGTAAGCAGATCATTCACACTCAAACAGAGACATCAGTATCTTGCTCAAGGTTATACAAATACTCAGCAGTGGAGGAACCAGTGATTGAATCAACAATCTCGTAATTTCGCAGCCAGTTACTGATGTTGAACAAGACAAGAGGACATTCCTCACAATCAACCCCACATTTTTGTAAATCAAGGTTGAAATGAATGTGTCCCGAGACCTACATATCCTCCTGACGACCAGCAATTCAAATTTGTCCTCTGTCGTGGACCTTTTAAAACCTGAATATCTCCCACGCAGTGCATACGATTGAATTAACTCATTTTGTGCTCTATAGAGGACATTCAGAGCTTTCCAATGATACCAAATGTGTAGGGGTTTGCTACCTTTGATTGCATCATAAAAGGGAATTGCTTTCCTCAGTGCAAGCACGTTTTAGGGAAGAGGAAAAGTAAGTGTACAACACTTTTTATTGAACAAATTTAGGCTTTAAATGTTGTTAGCATGTTTTATATAAGACTCTTAAGAACACATGAAAGTATGTTTGAATTATTTTAACTGTATTTGAGCCTAGGATTTAAGTTTAAAAAAATGTCCTCTGTAGTGGACACATCATAGCTTAAAAATAAAAACTTTTGGTTTTCAAAAATGTCTTTTGCAGTATTCCAGTTACTTCACAAAGATTGGGGAATATCAAAATAAACATGGTTGGACAATATTTTCATTTCCTGGTAGTCAGGAGGATATCAAACACAATGCCCGGGGGCCAGGTCAGGCCCCCCACATTATTTCATGTTTCTTACTAAAATACCCAAAATTAACAATTGTCTTCACTTTTAATGACATTGAGCCTCCACTAACTGAGTGCTGGGTTGCAATTGTTGTTGCTATAAACTCTTTAAAATACATTTAAAAGAAGAACAAACTTTTTTTTTTTTTTTTTTTTTTTTACAAGCTTCTGATTTCAAATCTTCTTATCCAATGTGTTGTGTATATGTGATAAGGCGGTCAGACATTTACTTGTAGGACTTAACTGTGATGTGGCCCGTGACAAAAAAAAAAAAAAAAAAGGGGGGGGGGGTTTGAGACCACTGCACTAGACTTCTCCACCAATGTGTACGTAAGAATAACCGGCATTGCAGAGTTCTTGTTTCCCTTTAATTGGAAACCAACTGAAATGCTGCCAACAGCAACCGGCGTTTGCCCGGCTCGACAGCCTACATCCGGGCCACTCACACACACACGCACACCAACAAAACCACATACCTGAGTAGGCCCAATAGGTCTCTTCGGTGGCAGCTCTCCGCACTCGTTTCTCACCAGCCATGGCTGTACAAAGGCCTTGGAGGGGAGAACAGGACTCAGCTTGGGTTCCTGTCAACACTGCAGGCGAGAAGAACAACAGGGACACAAAGGTTAGCACAAAGAGAAGCAGATCATCAGCAGCACTCTGCAGCCCAGGTTGGAAACCCACTGGGTCGGATGATATGCAACTGTGTCCTTAGTTGAATTATCACGCATAAGCACATTCAGAGTGGGGGGAAAGGTCAACATCAACAACAAATAAAAAATTGTTGTGGAATTGCACCACATTACCACCACAAGTTTAGCCAATGCAATGTAAAACCATGCAAAGAACTACAGAAAAAAAAAAAAAAAAAACTGGAAAAAACTGACTATATTTTACTGTGTTTTCTTTACACTGCCAAAATTGACCTATATATTGTAAAAAATCTTATACTTTGACAATTTCATGATGTCTGAGGTCTGGTGTGTATCTAAATTGACTGACTTTTTCTCTGCTTGGTACTGACCTGCAGTTTCAATTCAACAAGCTGTTTCTTTAGACTTTTTGTCTGTCTTATGTCTGAGATGTATGCTTGAATTTGCATCACTATTATGCAATATGTCATAACTCAGTCTTGTTAAAATTGAAGACAATTTCATGAATCATGAAGTAGATGCACATGGTTTGCCGTCGCGGGCCACATAAAATAATGTCACAGGCGGGAATGAACGTCGGGCCTTGAATTTGTGAATTATATTAACAGAGCTGCCAACCTATAGAAAGTCACTTCCTGAACAATTTACTTTGTGTTTCTTGGCAATTTCTCGCAGGGAATAGCCTGTACTAACATTATCGCACAAGGTTTTTCTAATATCCATTAGAATTCTGACGCAATGAACAAACACCTTGTACCTTTCAGAACACGGGCGTGCTGGAAATGGGCCTCTATACACCTATGCTGTCATGTGCTGAAGGGTTGGATCCCAAAGCGCAGACACAAATAAGGTTTTAACTATTTATTCACACGGAGAGGCGTAGAACAAACTTCACTAGACGAGAAACAAAGAGAGTTGCACAGAGGGCAGAAAGCAATAATCCGGCGAAACACACACAATTCTCAGATTGCACCTACAGGCCGTGAATCGATCTGATTGGTTGCAGCAAGTAAAAAACTAAAAACGACATCACCTCAAGGATTAAAGATCGACACCACATAGCCTAAAACTTGTTGAAACTAGATGATAGTTACATCAGTAAAAAACAGACACTTGACCTCACACCCAACAGGTCATGAACTCAACTCAAACTTAACCCAGGCGTGAACCCAGACATGAGACAGAGCCCCAAACAAACCTCCTGCATGACTCGAGTCATGACATATAAAGACATTGCACCAAACCAGACATTTGCAGCTAGAATAGTCATTTTCCACATTAACAACATAGAGTGTATTTCTGATTAGTTTAACGTTATCTTCATTGAAAAACAGTTAATTTCTTTCAATAAAGAAATTTCTTGGTGACCCCAAACTTTTGAACGGTAGTGTCTGTGTATATATACAGGATGAATGCATGGATGGATAGATGTACTAGCCTCAGTAAAATCAAGAATTTCTTGTCAAATTTTTGATCAGGGAAATCAGCTAATCTAATAAAGGAATACAAGATTTGGTGGGGGGAAAAACAGCTATTCTGTGAAATGGTTCATTTCAACTCAATTTATGTAGAGCAATTAAGATTTTATAGGACTTTTTATGAATATTTTTGCATTGAGTACAGTATCGGACATTTTGGACAGTCACGTGGTCATCGTGACGTATCGTGTGCGTAAAATACACATTAAATGACATGGCTGCCAGTGACAGCAAATAAACTCACGAGAAATTATTGCATCCCACGGCGGACATCAAAGGTGGAATTATGCCTTAGAGCAAAGAAGCACTTCTTCAAAAGCGGTACAGCCACGGAGGACCAAACATTTATGTCCAGCCGATTAAGTGAAGATGAAACCAGCCGATAAGGAGGACACATTCAGCCGGCAAGCTCATAGCGAGTCGTAGATGGGGAGTGTCTGCAAGTTACGTGTTACAGAGGCTCAAATTACCAGTCAAGTCACCATTGACATTGTGTTCACTCTGGAAATGTAATGTGGGCGGGTCCCTAACCGGGTGAATTTACTCTGCTAGGCATTGGCTAGGCTACATGTTGTGTGCTAAGCACGCTTTAGCCACTGACCTGACTTTAGCCCACATTAGGAGAGGCACCCTCACATGGAATGACATGATCCCTGACGTGCTGAGAATTATTTTCTAATCAGAATTGGCACAGATAGCCCTGATCCCGATCGACTGGAAGGAGGAGTCCGGTTTATTTCCTTCCCTAAACCCTCAAACAACTACGAAAAATGTCTGCGCTGGATTAAACTTTGCACACACGACCAGTTGAATCCCTCCAAAATGACCAAAAACTACAAGGTCTGCACTAAGGTAATGTTCTTCATTGTTGTTTTTAGCCAAAGGCTAACGATAGATCTGGGTAGCTAACATTGAAACTATGAGGTAATATAAGTTCATTTTTACCCTGCTTGATGCGAACAGTTTCCAAAACCTTTGGTTATCGGTCGAAGTGAGTGAGGCGACTAGGTCTTTTTATGACCTCTGTAGCAGCAGACAGCAATGTGTATTTCCTTTATTTT
This sequence comes from Festucalex cinctus, assembly GCF_051991245.1. NCBI lineage: Eukaryota > Metazoa > Chordata > Actinopteri > Syngnathiformes > Syngnathidae > Festucalex > Festucalex cinctus. The sequence continues at coordinate 7,624,306 of NC_135418.1, read as the reverse complement.
GGGCAAACTTGAATGGTGAGTGTGTGAAGATACCCTTCACTAAATAAATTAAAGCCCCCTCTGCTTGCTTGGAAGAGAAATATCGGCCTCTTGAAAATACTTGACCGAGAAATCACAAGGAAGATTTGACAACTTTGCCATTATTGTGAAAGCACTTCAGATCATCTCGACTAGTAAATGTCGGAGGGCGCTGCTCGTTGCCTTTTGTGGGCGGGGAGGGGCGTGCCACGGTAAGGTGAAAGGTCAATTGTGTGAAAATAAAGAATAAAAAATAGTTGGAATGTAATTCAGTTGGATCTTTAAAAATGCTTATAGGCTTATTTGACGCTACGTCAGTGACGAACAAGTTCCCTCCTCCTCCCATTCTTTGACATCTATAATAAAATCAATATTGGAATATGTATGCTACTGGGATTTTTTTTTTTTTTTTAATAATGCCATTTCTTTTCTTTCTTTCTATTGTTTTCACAAACACATTGGTTTATAAAAAGTTGTTTGTGAGCCCAGTTTATGGTGTGTCCCTTATAATAACACTTGAAAAGAATTAGCAGTCGTAACGTTTCTATGGCTATTCGCTGTTTCACAGAGCATAAAATTAAGTTCAGCACGTTGTTAAGCAACCTTGCTGCAAATGAGCACTTTTAGGTGACTCTGACTGCTTATAAATGTCCTTCGAACTGTTTAGCACCAGATATTAAAAGTAACTGGAGAATGTAGCAGCTGTTTGTGTCTTAAATATGTGAACGCAAGACTTGCATAAATAATTAAGAAGACACGTGCAATTTGTTTTCACAATTGAAAATGTCTTATAACGTGCAATACAGCATAATTCTTGTTATGGTTATGGTTATGGAGTCATCCTGCTGCCAAACAGCTCAGCATACTGCAAGGCCAATGGTGAGCCCAGCTTTTGATGAATAGTGGCAAAACTCTTGCACTGCCACTGCCGTGATGTCATCAAAAATACCGACCACATCTAATGCTGCCAGCCAACACTAGTAGATGATGCTGTCAGTTAAATGGGGATTCACTTCAACCGAGGAAGAACAACCAAGCAGAACAACCAAGCAGAGATCAAAGACATGACCGTTTAAGCTGTTGTCAAAACCTTTACCTTGCATAAGTGAGTGTGAATTTAGTGAATTCAGAGTCAATTTAGTTTTGTTCTTTGGTTTACAAGTTAAAGGGAACATTTATAGTGGGGACAAAAAGTTTTTAAATGATTTATCTTGGTCCAATTTTTTATACCACAGAAACCTGGAATTTGTGCAGGGGTGTAGACTTTTTTTTTATATCCACTGAGCAGCAGTTGCTTTCTTTACTACCACTACTACTATATTTTATTATTATTATTAGGGCCAGACGATTAATTAGAATCAGGCCCATTATTGGCCTCCAAACATCGGCCAAATGGCCGATTATTTTGCCCTTAAAACGTTTGCGAAGAAATTCGAAGTTTCCGACACTGTGAACACCCTGAATGCAACATTTGCGTAGCATTAGCAACTAGCAAGTGTGTAGCGTATGTTAGTCTGGTTATTCCGTTGTCCCTGACCCCGGGTTTTCACCGGATGCGGTTGCGGTGCGGTTGCGGTGCGGTCCGGCGACGCAAGCAATTAGATTCCATTCATTCGAATGGTGCAGTCTACACCGCTTGCGGGTGCGTTGCGTGTCGACTGCGTCTCAGCTGCGGCGTGCCGCAGGCCTTCCGCAAGGATAGACCTATTTTCTATTTTTGCCGGACGCCGCAGCGGTAGGCCTCCGGCAAATGGCAAGCGAGCACAAAACACATCGAGCGGGACAGGAAGACCAACGCAGTTTCAAAATAAATTTCCGGTTACCTTTCAGAATAAAACACTCGCCAGCTCCTATTTCGCAAGCTTTTCAGCAAAACGTGACGTGGGCGTCGCCGGGCCATGTGCTCATTCACGGTTTAGACACCAGCGAACATGGACGAGGAGAGGTTTATATTGGAGGTGGAAAACCACAAAATAATATATGACACGGCACATCCTTTTTATAAGGACAACCAAAAAAAGGATGCTGCATGGAATCTCATAGCAGAAGAAGAAGAAAAGGTTAAATCAAAAGAAGTCCACCTCTCTTTCTGCTTCTCTGTTGAGCACAGACTTTCTGTATGTTTGTCGTTGTGAAATGCCACATGATCGCGCGCGCGCGGTCCCGCGAGACACGTTGGGAAGTGGGCGGCGACGGAGCTGCCGGACCGCAGCTGTGCGGAGCCGGTGTGGATTGACAAAAAAATTGACCCGTCCGGAGCACGCAGTCAAGACGCACCGCACCGCAACCGCATCCGGTGAAAACCCGGGGTAAGCGTCCTTTAAGCTGTTTAATGGCACCGCAGTTGGAGTTAACTGTAAAACTAAATACACAACATTAAGAATTACATCCTCTGCATATTTAAATGCTTAACATGATTCATTTTTAAAAGATAGCCTTCAAAAGATTGCTAGCCTAGCATTAGCAGGAATTTAGAAAATTTTAATAGGAAGTTAGCATCGACTTGTGTTTTTCCTTCAAATAACAAATATCCACGCACAAATCTTGTGGGAACACATACCCTCAGATGGGATAACACTACGCAAAGGCACAAATTCTTCCCAATGTGTGAAAAATGAGTTATTTAGACTTAGACTTGACTTTATTGATCCCTTTGGGATGGCTCTCTTTGGGTTTAAATACAATTCAATCACAACTTTCTTGTGTACTCACTGTAAGTGTGTACCCCATGGATGCATGGCACCACACTGCCCCCAAAAGGCCAAACCGAACAGTAACCTTCAGTATTCGTTCATACTGTTTTTTCAGTTGCTATTTTTTTTTTTTTAGTTGATTCTGTTCTTATTTCACTTTCTTATTGTTTTTATTTTTTGTCATTGTGCTTTCAATTTACTTTATATTATAGTTGATATTATAAGGATTCAAGGAATTCTTTTTCAAAATTCAAGGATGCAAACAACCAATGATTTTTTTTTTTTTTTTTTGTCTTAACATACATTTCCACATGACATGGCACAAAATGCAATCCCCGAGGTCCCAGGTTAGCCCAGTAAGTGCCAAGACTTGTGAAAATAGCACAAGATAAAAATATATAAAGAAAAGGTTAATGCTTTACAACAGTTGTGAATGGCAGTAGGAATGGTTTTATTATTGACACATACATCTCTACAATAACCTTGTACAACCCCTAGCAAAAAGTATGAAATCACCAGTCTTAGACGAGCACTCACTCAGACGTTTTATTCTGTAGATCAAACTCAGATAAAAAGCATGAAACAATCGTAAGGTCAGTCCAAAGTGCAACATCTTGGCTTTCAGAAACACTAAAAGAAATGAAGAAATAATATTGTGCTGGTTAGTAAATGCTATTTATACGGAGTATAAAATAAATATGGAATCACTCCATTCTGAGGAAACAAATATGGAATCATGAAAAACAGACAAAGAAAAAACAATCAAAACACATCACTAGTATTTAGTTGCACCACCTCTGGCTTTTATGACAGCTTGCAGTCTGAGGCATGGACTTAATGAGTGACAAACAGTATTCTTCATCAATCTGGTGCCAACTCTCTTTGATTGCAGTAGCCAGATCACCTTTGAGGGTCGGAGCCTTGCTGTGTACCATTTTTTTCAATTTCCACCACAGCTTTTCAATTGGGTTGAGATTGCGGGCCATGACATTGACTGGATAAGTCTTTCTCCAAGGAATGCTTTCACAGTTTTTGCTCTGTGGCATCTTGGAAAATGATTTCATCATCCCCAAACATTTTTTCAATTGAAGGGATAAGAAAGCTGTACAAAGTGTCAATGTAAACTTGTGCATTTATTGAAGATTTAACCACAGTGCCTTTGCCTGACATGCAGCCCAATATCATCAAGGACTGTGGGAATTTGGATGTTTTCTTTCGGCAGTCCTCTTTGTAAATCTCACTGGAACGGCACCAAACAAAAGTTCCAGCGTCATCACCTTGTCCAATGCAGATTCGTGACTCATCACTGAAGATAACCTTCATCCAGTCATCCACAGTCCATGATTGCCTCTCCTTAGCCCATTGCAGTCTTGTTCTTTTTTGTTTAAGCGTCAATGATGGTTTCCTTTTAACGTTCCTGTATGTAAATTCCATTTCCTTGAAGCGATTTTGCAGAGTTCTGTCACATACATTGACTCCAGCTTCCTCCCATTTCTTCTTCATTTGTCTTGTTGTGCATTTTCTGTTTTCAAGACATATGGCCTTTAGTTGTTTGTCTTGACGCTTCGATGTCTTCCTTGGTCTACCAGTACGCTTGACTTGAACAACCTTCCCATGCTGTTTGTACTTGGTCCAGATCTTCGATACAGCTGACTGTGAACAGCCCACATCTTTGGCAACCATACATGTAGTTACCTTCTTCAAGAAGTTTGATAATCCTGTCTTTGGTCTCAAGGGACACCTCCCTTGTTGGAGCCATGATTCTTGCCAATCCACTTGGTCCAGAAGCCATCCAAGATGTGATTATTGCACTGTTTTTAACTGCTGACTAACGAGCAGATGTCATTTGAGGCAGGTGCCCAATTAAGGAAAGGAAATTGACTGGGTGTGTTCTTATTTTCTGCTCAAAATGAAGTGATTTCATATTTGTTTCCTCAGAATGGAGTGATTTCATATTTATTTCCCTGCACTTGATCTATAAAAGTAACATTTACTGACCAGTACAATGTTTTTTCTTTATTTCTGTTAGTGTTTCTGAAAGCCAAGATGTTGCACTTTGGAATGACCTTACGACTGTTTCATGCCTTTTATCTGAGTTTGATCTACACAATAAAACGTCTGAGTGAGTGCTCGTCCAAGACATGTGATTCCATACTTTTTGCTAGTTTGGGGTAGTATACTTCATGAAATTTAATTGATGTGGACTTGTCATTCAAAGCAGAGAATCTCAACAGTGAAAGCTTGTATGTAATTAAGTGGCACCCATTGGAAAGGAATTGGGGAAGGGTTTCATTTTATGTATTATATATATTTTTAAATCATTGGCAGATTGATTGGTAATTTATATTTCTTTCTTACAATAATCTGTATCGGCAGCGGCCTCAAAAAAATGCATATCGGTCGGGCCCTAATTATTATTATTATTAACTGTTATTATTATTATTATTATTATTATTATTATGTTAATAGATTAGAAACTTTTTCTTTTTAAAGCGGGGCGTGTTGGGTAATTTTGTGTGTGAACAATGGAGTTTGGGAGCAGTGGAGATGTCGGCCCTTTGTGCCTGACTGGCTGTCGATCACAGCAATGCAGAGAGATCACTACACCCAGCATGACTTCATGTTTTCTGGAGCACCAGCCAAGGGTAGGCAAAGTCGCACACGCACACACACACGCACACACGCTCTACGAAGCGAACAGGGAAGGTCATCATATACGAAGCAGAAACTCTGGGAGCCAAATGCATGCGGGGGGAGAATCAGCCTGCAACATACTTGGAAACGTAAAGCGCTATTTAACGTAGAACTTCCCTCATATACACACACTGCCATCAGAACACTTTCTGCCTTATTCGTCCTTCACATTCACCTTCCTCCACCACATTGATTGCATATACTGTAGGCAGGAAGGCTGGCTGCAAAAGGATGCCACTCACAGCTTCCAACCTTACACACCTCTTCCCCAGTAGACTGCTCCCCCCTATGAACACACACGTTTGGTTAATTAATAGCTTGTGCTCAGTGAGACAAGGTCATGCTGCCGAGGGACTACAAACAATGCCATGAAACTGACACCTCCTGTAGGACACAAGACAGGAGCTGTTGATACACACCTCCGTTTTCCTGTCACAGTGAAAGCTGTCATGAGAGCCCACCTTCATCCACTCTCACCCACATTTGTTTTTTAAGCACCTGACAGTGTGCAGGGGTTGCCTTCGACTCTTTTGTGGCCACGCTCGTGAGATTCAAGAGGGTTCTCATCACATTTGTATTTGTTTTGCATGGTCAGTTAAAAGGCCTTGTGCAGTCATGTATTTTCTCACCCCAACAGAGTCACAATGTATGTATGTGTTTTTTCATGGCAGGAGTGATTTCTTCCCACTACCTGCACATGAAAACCGAAAGGAAAAAATTGAGGGGGAAAGAATGAGGAATGAGACATACGCTTTATCACTTGTCTCTCCTCTAAGTAGGCTTGAAGGTCAGTGAATATGAAACAACCCATAACAGATGTCAGTCTGCAGAATTGGTAGACACAAAGCATCTGCTGCACTTTGTGAAATGGTCTATTTGTCTTAATCATTCAGCATCGTCACGTGTCATTTCACTATTTACATACGCATGATTGTCTTGCAGGTTTTTCACTATGCCATTAAGTATTGGAAAATGTCAGCTAATCTGGTCCACTGACATGCAACCCCAGTGAGTGTCAGTGACTTTCCTGTGGCAACCTTGATCAAGGGTAAGTCTTGCCTTTAATCATGTGAGTAACTCAAAAAGCCACTTTTCACCATGAAAAGTATATATATATATATATATATATATATATATATATATATATATATATATATATATATATATATATATATATATATATATATATATATATATATATATATATATTAGGGTTGGGTGGTAACACGGTAATAAGGTATCCCGCGGTGTGTAATAATAGAAACGGTGTCAATATATATATATATAAATATATTTTTTTGAGAGAAAATGTAAATGTGTACTTGTTTTCAACTTAACTATAACTATTTACTTATAACTATTTTAAAAACTAATAGCAATAATTAGTCATGTGACAGTCATGTGACAGCCCATAAACCGGAACAACTAAAGACAAGATGGAGCCAAGCAGCTCTCGAAGCAACTACATTGGTTGCAAAAAAAAAAAGGCGCCACTTCTGCAATTTGGTAGTATTTTGGCTTCAGGCCCTTTTAAAAAAAACGGAGAAAAAAAAATCATTGCCATTGCAACCATGGAGCACCCAAATCACAAAATGTAACGCCCAGAAAACTAAAGAGGAAAAATGTGACAATATTACCGTATACCCCGGTGTGATGAGGAGACGGTGAAACAGTGTCAAAATCTTAATACCGCCCAACCCTAATATACAAAACAAAAATGTCAACCTCCCATGTTGCGAATTTCTCTTCTTGTGGGTAATTTTTGGAATATAACCCTCACGATAAACGAGGGAATACTCTGTTGGCAACTTGGCATAGATTCTCAATGGTTGAACAAACAGAATCAGTAGAACATGAAAAGACAAAAATGTCTGTCCTGTACCATTATAGAGAATAAATTAACTGTGGTCTATAAAATGGCCCAAAGGAGCTAATGATGCCTAGAAATATGCATTTCATTGTGAGGGAAGATGAGATAAATGCAAAATCTTATGAAAATCAAATTTAGCTGGTGTCAGGGTTCGAGATAAGGACGGACGAGCAGATGAGTGATTGTGAATCAATAGCCTCTTGTTGTGCTGACTTTTCTTTCCTTCACAAATACTTCGCCTTGTAGGTACCAACTGATACAATACACATCAACTACCAGTATGCCTTTTTTGCACACAGACACCCAAATGCCTTCATTAACAACTCAACATCTCGTGAACCATTGCTACTGGCTGCAGCATTCAGTTCTGTGCAGTGGACGTATCAGTGTTTGATTTTAAACTCCAATACAAACATGGCATTTACATTCCCTTTTTTTTTGAAGTTCCATTTTGTTTCAAAGAGTGCAAAACTGTTGAAGAACTGGTTTCAGTGCTGATCAATCATGCTCAATACGCCACAAACAATAAATAGGCAAAGAAAGTAGTCTTAAAGTATATATATATAACTTGACTTGACTATGACCACTGTATCAGCATTCAAACACCATCAGGTGTCCTTCTTGTGGTAAGCTGCAAAGCATGGATTGCAGGAAATGGCAGTTTGTTTTTAAGAAATTATTATTCCCTTATTTTTGAGTTTTTATTCAAAAAGTTACCTGATGATACCTATGTAAAAAAAATAAAAATATTCCAACCTTTAAAAAACTAACCAGAAATGTGTTGTGAGGGGTGGTTATTTATTTTCCTGATGCTTTCTCTCTCTCTCTCGCGCTCTTTTTGGCATCGTGACATCCCTAGTTTCTACTCATCTGAACATACCAGATTTCGATCACACTTTTTTTCTTTGCAGATCACAAAATCACAATTCCATTATGCAGCTTCAAACTCACAAATAATGGCCAAGAGCTTTCTTCTGTATCTTATAACTCGTAGTTGAACCCACACTAATAGGCTTCCGGGAAAATATCTCCCTCTCTCTCTCTCTCTCTCTCTCTCTCTCTCTCTCTCTCTCTCTCTCTCTCTCTCTCTCTCTCTCTCTCTCTCTCTCTCTCTCTCTCTCTCTCTCTCTCTCTCTCTCTCTCTCGTGGAGTGAATTGTGGAGTAATCAAATAACCGTTGCACCGCTACACTGAATCGAACCGAATCGAATAGTAATCCAGTCATTCTGATCAGTTTTAAGACTGATTGGTGGGAATGCAGAAATATGTCAATTGCACATTAATAATGTTAACCTGCTGCCAGCAATTTATGATGAGGTTATGAATAGACCCAGGTGAATCCAGCCAAGAAATGATGAGGATGACCAGATTTACCCCTTAGAATGACAGATTGTGGTTGGGGGCTGGGAGACCAATGTAAACACATTCGCACTAACCCAATCTCATTATGGATGGATGGAAATAAGTCAGGTTTGGTGGTGGCCTGGGAACAAACTAGCAGATAGGACAGTTTGTGTGTGTGCATGCGCGCCAAATGAGAAAGTGGAAACGCAATTTAAATAATGCACAAAACCTGTGATATATTGTAAACATGCAGCCACAATCAAACTAAGCACCTGGAGTTTGGTTGCTCCAGTCTTATGATAAAACTTTTTTTTTTCCTTCAGTTTTTTTCAGTGAAAAAAAAAAATCAGCCCGCCCATCTTGTGAGCTGCACTACATTTATAGATTTGTGCATGCTATCCCTTCTAAGTGAATGAACTAGCTTCCATCTCACCTGCCACAACAGAGATTGAAATTGATTAGCACACATAATCTATGTTAAGATTATAAAATGCTTCCAAGTGGTCAAAGAGTTGATAAAGAAATTGCAAAATAATATAAGAACGTCTTTAAGGAAAAAATAGTGAACTGTTTTTCATCAAGCAGATATGACTTTCGCAAAAGAAGGAAATATGACCATTTACAGGTAGTAGTAGTAGATGAAGAGAATTCTTAATAATACTCTATGATTTACAGGGACTCAACAACTCATGCAATTAAGGCTTTATGTAATGGGCTTGGGGGGACGTATCGAATTGCTCTGGGTGGTTGAGTTGAGAGTGAGTCGATTCTGGCTTCTTGCTCAGTTATCTTTATTACTCAGTATTGATTGCAAAGAGTGCAACTGTCTACTTGCTGAGTCTCTTAGAAAGCCTCATAATGCATTGACAATATAGTGTCATAACAGGCAGTTACTCCGGATGCTTTTGAAAATGTTCATTTGCAATCGGTAGACTGATGTGACACCTCTAGTCTGCCTTTTGCCTTCAGAAAATATCTTCAAGTTTTGGAAGCAGAAAAGTTGAATATCGAGGGAAAGTCCATTTATTTTAATAATTTGTTTCAGAAAGTGAAATATGCATGATACATGTTCACATGTACATTGTTCACCACAGAAAGTGAAATTTCAATCTTGATGATTATGACAGAAAGACACGGTTGGATCCCAAAGCCCAGACACAAATAAGGTTTTAACTATTTATTCACATCGAGAGACGTCGAACAAATGTGACTAGATGAGAAACAAAGAGAGTTGCACAGAGGGACAGAAAGCAATAATCCGGCAAACACACACACACTTCTCAGACTGCTACAACAGACAGTGAATTGATCTGATTGGTTGTGGCTAACATCACCAAACTGTCACATAGAAAACTAGATGCTGTTACATCAGTACATAACAAACACTTGACCTCACAGTCATGAACCCAACTTAACAGGTCATGAACTCAAACTTAACCCTGGCATGACCACAGACATGACAGACGCACACAAAAAAAAATATTTCATGTAGCCAACTAACAAAAGAATCTATTGATGTAAATTTTATTCAATTGTATACTTACTTACAATGTTTTGTTTTGCTCTTATTTTACTTATCTTACTCTTCACTGCATGATGTTCCATGTTTCATGTTTCATGTACAGCACTCTGTACAGCAATGCTTGATTTAAAGTGCTTTATAAATAAAGTTGATGATTTGCAATCTTACAAAACCAGACTGAGATAATTTAAAAGTAGAGGCAAATCTCTCCAGTTGTTTTGCATGAACTAGGCGGCAAGACTGGGACACAAAGAGCCTACAACTTTGAGCTTTATCAAAATTCTAATTTTTTGAAATATTGACTCCGTTTATTTTTGTGTCTTTCTGCCATTAGCATAAAAATTGAAACAAAGCCTTGGAAATTTGTTAAGTTTTTATTTTAATGATCCTTATTTGCATCTGTGGATTTGTCAGAGGGGAAAAAAATTCTATTTCAGTAAACCAATTATATATATATATATATATATATATATATATATCCATCCATTTTCTTGACCGCTTATTCCTCACAAGGGTCGCGGGGGCTGCTGGCACCTATCTCAGCTGGCTCTGGGCAGTAGGCGGGGGACACCCTGGACTGGTTGCCAACCAATCGCAGGGCACTATATATATATATATATATATACATACACATATATGAGAAACACTAACTTCCTGCTTGCGCTAGGCTAGCGATGTTTTAAAAACGAAGCATGTTTTGTATTTAAATATACAGTCGATGTCATTCTTAACATTGTGTATTTAGTTTTCACAGTTAACTCCAACAGCGGTGTCATTAAACAGCTTCAAGTACGCTTCGGGACAACAGAATAACATACGATACACACTTGCTAGTTGCTAATGCTACGCAAGCAAAATGGTGCATTCAGGGTACTTTCATAGTGTCGGAAACTTCGGCTTTCTTTGACAGCATTTTAAGGGAAAAATAATCAGCCATTTAGCTCAATTGTCCGATTGTTTTGGCCGATGTTTGAAGGCCAATAATCGGCCGATTATAATCAGCGGCTGATTAATCGGTCGGGCCTTATTTGGCACGTTAATTTACGAGGTAAATAAAACTGGATTAAAAGTATCGATTCATGGTTTTATTAATTGATATTGTGCAATGAAAAGGAATATCAATTCGATATCGATATATCGATATTTTAGACCCAGCCCTAGTTAGAACTGTGATCTCCCACTCAAGCACACATTAATTCCCCTTTCAGTCAAGCGATTACAAAAGGGATCAAATGAAGTGATGATGATTTTACTACGATTGCTTCGTCCCTATTCTGTTTCCATTTGACTGAACACATGACAGAATGATATATGTCCAATCCCACCTCAACATGATCTCCCCACCAGCTCTTAATAGTACAGTGCAATAAACCTACATACGGTACATTCATAGTGCAGCTCACAGGTATTGATCCAACTAATTATTATTTTCTAGTGGAGTCAGTTCTAATGTGGAAGTTAAATTTGAGACGGAATCAATAGGCACAGTCTAGCCGAACGAGCCTTCTTCATCACGCACTCAACACATATCTACAACATTAACTGTAAGTCTTTCTCACAAGGCATTTTTTTGAGGGTTTCAACACAATTGTGCTGTTTCCTGGCCTTGCTGAGCGGCTTCTCCAGTTTTAATGCATTACACACTCTCTTCATTTGAAGCTAGATACATTGTCAGCAATGTCCAAAACAGAATATTTGCATTTGAGCTCTTTAGAACACCATCAATTGAAAAATATTTATTGGACCCACCTGCAATCAATCCTACATAGGGTTGCTAATGTTGCTAATGTTGCTAAAGGTTGCTAATGCAGGTGTGTGCAAGTCAAAAACATAAGCATGTATAAGAGCAAGCCTTTTGGAATGCTGACACTGGAAAATAATCACAGTTATTTTTGACTGACATTGTATTCATGATTAATATATATGATTATTCATTGATTTCAAAACAACCAAAACTTACCTTTAAAGCAGGGGTGTCAAACTCATATTAACTCAGGCGCCGCATTGAGGAAAATATATTTCTAAGTGGGCCAGATCAATTGCCGTCAATTATACGCAGATTTCTGCAATTTTTGGGCCAGCCTTAAATTACGGAGCTCAACTGTAATCTATTGTTTTTAAAAAATAACACAAATGCAAATGAAACGCGGCAACACTTTGCCTGTATGCGTTCCGGACGTGTTAAATCTACCTGTTTTGCATATATACAAGTATAGTTCCCAGAATGCATTGTGTGGCACAGTTAATGAAGTTATAAGGATGTTAATCCTTGTCATATGTATTTGTGTTTCCAGTAATTGAATTTGTGTCGTATTTAACACGTTTATGTTGGTTTATGACAACAACATTTTTTTTTAAACAAACCATAACTTTAAATTGTGTGTAAAATAATGACTTCCAAGGCGATTCCGTGTACAAGTTACATTACTCATCTGAGGACTGCTTTTGAAATGACAAATTTATATATTTGATTGTGGCTGGCTGATTAATTGGTCCGAGATTACAATTTTTGTTTTTTGTTTTTTAACTTTACAAAGTTGCCTCGCAAGCCGGATTAAACCCCTTTCCAGGCCTGATCCGGCCCCCGGGCCGCATGTTTGACACCCCTGCTTTAAAGTAACTCAATGAAGAATTGCGGAGTTAGTCACTTTTTTACTCATGACTGCCGCCTCTGGCATAAAGTGTAACTACAGCCGTGGGAGTATGTGCACTCAAATAAACTAGTCATGTTGATGGTTTTCTTGGAGGGAGTCTGAGCTTGAGTTTGGGCTGTGCTAGAAGCCAGCCTCTTTTGTTTTTGTTTTTTTCAGTTTCCCTCCCAATTGTGTTGTACCCTAGCTAACACAACACTACATGCCCGTGGGGATGTGCCTCCACCACTCCACCCCTGTTTACCCCAATAAAAAGTCAACTCTCACTCAAGGGAAGATACAAGCTGTCGCAGTTTAAAATCAGGGCTCTTTATACTCATCTGTGCATTGATGAACCATGCATGATGTGTGATGCAGAAAAAGATTTAGCCTTTAACTTTAACATTTTAAACTCTGCAATGCACTTTTAAAATAACGACTCCAAAACAAATTAGTGAACAAGTGAATAATAACATATTTCAATAATAGCAATAAAAAGCAATGCATTGAAAGAAAAAAAGATCATTTATATGCTGTTCCTGCTGTGCAGACCTTGTACTGTCCAATTATGCAAAGCTTAAAAGAGTAAAAGAAGAAAGTCTCAATTTAATTTTAGTAAGATACTGTAACTTATTTTTGACAGATTATGAATAATATATGCATGTACGTATTGTTATATTACCTGTCTGTGTGTTACTACAGCGGTTCTTTATAGACGTATAACATTTCACAAGATCCTGACATTTAAACAACTTAGATTCAATAAACAAATTATGCGTGTGCTCCAGAAAACCAACCTTGTGAATGATGCTCACAGCACGTTTCTCGAGGGTGACCGATGGTTTAATTGGATTATGGTTATTCCCCAAAGTAACACAATATGTTAAATGTAATGCTTCTTGTTTGTTTTTAACCACAGGGTTGTTTTAAAGTGCTTTATAAATAAAGTTGAGTTGGAAGTGCATAGCAGTTTACTGCCACTTTAAGTGTCAGACACCAGTAAACTGTTTACATGTTTTTCTTTTGCTGAAATTTTTGTTGGGAGATAAGAGCCATTCCTGACATGCCTGCATATTCACACGAAGATCCTTAATAAAAACCCATCACAATACAAATAATCCCAGAACGCATGCTGTATTATGACATTCCCTCCCCTGTTGCACAGAAAACCCTTTTTTTGACATGAAAACACATACAAAAGATCTTTCATTATACTACATGTCCAAGCAGTCAAACAATACAGGTTAAAATTGGATACGTTACTCAATAAGATACATTACTCAATAAATAAGCAAACACAGGATGAAAGGCTTAGCAAATGATGTACACAACCTCATCCACTCATCCCATTTCGAACAAAAAGAAAACATATTTACAATGTACTGCAAAGTCTGACAGGATGAGAGGCATTAGCAACAAGATGGCTAATTTTCCCTTTGGATGTGAAAGATAATTAGTGCTTATCTATGCATTCCAATTGAAGCAGCTGCGTGTAATTCTTCCTCTGTTCAAATATGTAATCAAACTCACTTGTGTCCGAGGGGTAAGCAAGCAAATGTAAATACCTATTAGCATCCACTAGGCAAGACGGAGGTCAATTTAAATCCTCACAGTCAATTCAATTCACTTACTCGAACAAATATTGAAACGTAAGTCATTTACAGTCAATGACACTGATTCACCAATATGTAACAAAACAAACTTAAATGCTTTCTTCATAAAATATCAAAGTGAGTTTCATTTAATAATTTCGTGAAGTTCAGTCATTATGTACTGAAGAGAATATAGTATTTTGAGTCCAATGACATGAATGCTGAAGAACATACAACTGTAAAGTGCAGTCGTTCACTCAAAAATGAGAATAGGCTACATCAGTGGTGTCCAAACTACGGCCCGGGGGGCATTTGCGGCCCGCCGTCCATTTTTCAGTGGCCCGCGACATACACTAAAAATGGCATTTGACTCAGTTCAAATAAAATAAATAAAACACAAATGTTGGGAGATGGTCAAAGTAAGAAGGGAGGGTATCGAAAAACAGGTGCCGTTAAAGGTTATTTTAGTTAACTAAAACTAATGAAAAAACTAGACCTAAAATAAAAAAAACAACAGAAATAAAATAAAAACGAAAATGCTTTTTTTTAAAAATGAAAACTAACTGAATGTTTACAAAACTAACTAAATCTAACTATAATTATAGCAAACATGTCCTTCGTTTTAGTCTTTGGTAATTAATTTAATGCATGAGCCTTTGGGGATGATTTTAAATGTGATTTTTAGTAGATTTATTTTAAAATGAACCGTAATAATGACGTTTGAAAGTATGTCACACAGGTGACGTCATCGAGCAGCAGCCAATAGAAAAGCACCAAAAGATGACGTTGCGCCCATGGTGTGTTTTTTTTTTTTTTTTTAATATTGCACACAAATAATACACATTTAAAAAAACAAAAACTAATACTAATACTGAAACTAACAAACTAAACTAAAACTAAGCATTTTTTAAGAACTATAAACTAATAAAAACTCTAACCACCCTGAAAACTAATTAAAAAAAAGTAAGTAAAATGAAAACTTCCCAAACTATAATAACTGTACTGCCATATTACAAATAAATTGCTTTATATACTGTAGCATTTTTCTAAATATGTAAAAGCACAAATAAATAATTTGTACAACTTTTAGGACTAAACACAATTTCTCTTCATAACATTATATGGCCCTTGCGTCCTGATTTTCTGTATGTGGTCCTCAAATGAAAAAGTTTGGACACCCCTGGGCTGCATCATATCAGTCACAATTATGCACAATTATGTCATTTGTTCTGTTTTTGATAAACATAATTATGCAATGTCTTTTAAACAAACCTTTAAACAAAACCATCAAAACAAAGTTATTTATTTTTACATGAAAACATTCAAATTATGATTTAATCAGTGCACACTCTTTGCAGCACAACTGAGCTAATGTATGACCCTAAACAGGATAAGCAGTAGAAAATGAAAGATGAATATAATTTCATATACCACAGCCACACATTTCTAGCCCGTCTTCACACACAGCTAAGCGTGGGCACACAAGTAGCATCTATCCAGTCAACCGTTCTTTCCTCGCAGCCAGTGATGCCAGACACTCTCTTTGGTGCTGGTCTCCACAGACTAATTACCCCATTTAATATTTTGGTGGGATTCAGTTTAGGTGTTGTCTAGGGGGACTAATTATGACGGCAAAAATATAAAAACAAGAGTGGCATCAGGTACTGTGTGTTTTTTTTTTTTCTCTCTTCTTCACATTCATCTAGTAGGCAGCCCATAGAGCCCTATTATGAACATGGTAATGCTGAGAACACCAAGGTTTTATTGCAGAAATGGGTCAGTATGGGTCCTAAGCATACAGAAATGGCTGGTTGCTAATTTTTATCTGTTGAACAATTTGCATAATTAGCAAAATTACCATAATAAGCACAATCGTCCATACTGATGATAGAGTTTAACATTGTCATGCCAAGTTTAAAAAAAAAAAGTCATACATTCAATGATATTTCTATTTGAATGTCACCGTTGTTGAAATAAATTCAGGCATGTTGAGGTTTAAGTTGGAATGATATTTCAAGTCTTTATAATTTGAGTATTAAAGTGTTGACTTTCAAGTTTGACTTAGAATCAGTTTCAGAGCTGTGCACTTCCATTTATCGTCACTTCCCATCAATGATGATAATCGCCGCTGGGCAAGCGCATGATGATACGAAGCCTCGAAAAACACCGAGTCAAGCAGGTCTACTCTACGTCCATCATTCGAGGTGAGGACAGACGGTCCCTCTCATTCCGTGCATTTTTACAAAGCGTCGCATCATAAAGTATGCAGAAGCACTCTGTGAAAGATGGGCATCGTCATTGATGAGAATTGACGATTAACGGAAGTGCCCAGCTGTGGTTATAATGACAGTATTGTTCAATGCATTGTGGCTTTTTAGTCAGATCCATTTTGTAAGTGAATGTGGAATTCCAAAACAAGGAGAGGATTGAAAGTAAGCAAATCCACAATGAATTAATGCATCCACTGATCGTGCCATGAATTGCACCTGCAGTTTACTCCATCTTATGGAGCCCCTAAGGTGACATGGTAGAAGAAAAAAAAAAATCTTTGCGCTCCCTCGCAAAAAACTTTGCGTTCTCTCGCAAAGATTGCGTTCCCTCTCAAAACAACTTTGTTCTTTGCGAGAAAACGCAAAGTTGCTTTGCGAAGGAACGCAAAGTTGTTTTTTTCGCCTACCATGTCACCTTAGGTGCGCCGTAAACACTTCCGGTTCATCTTCCATGTGACCAAAAGCGACGAGGATGGAACGTTTGTAAACATGAAACAAAGCAGTGGGAAAGCTTTCCCAAAGCGACTAGGATGGAGCATGTATTTCCCCACTGCTTTGTTTAGTTTTTTTGCAAGGGAATGAAAAGATGTTTTGCGAGGGAAAGCAAAGGTTTTTGTTTTGTTTTTTCTACCGTGTCACCTTAGGGGCTTCGTACCATCATAGTATCCTATTCAAGCCCAAAAAATGACTATAAAAAGCCATTTTAATTAAGTGATTAATCGTGATTAAAAAAATCTATTTATACGTGGCCCTAATATGCCATCGTATATATTAGAGTTGTGAAACAATTTTTTTTTAATCAGATTAATCACATTTTAGAATTTTAATTAATCATGATTAATCACTTAATTAAAATCACATTTCAAAAATGTGATTAATCTGATTTAAAAAATGTTCGAACCCGAGTCCTCAGTACTGGGAGGCGGACAACATGCTAACCTAAAGTGGCAGACTTGCGAGGCAAAAAAAAAAAAATCAGAAACTTACGAGAAATACACGTAGTGTGTACTACTCAGATTTTTGTGCCAGTACTTTTCGGTCATGTTTTCAAATAAGGAGATAGAAATTGCTGAAGCAGAGATGAACCATATGAGGTGAAGCATTCGCTCTTTGAAGCGTTGGGTACAGCCAGCGACAAAGACGCTTGATCCACACCCTGAGGATCAAGCATTTTGGTTACTTGTACATTTATGCTTCCAGAATTATTATTTACCAATTCATACATTTTGTTATTTTTTTATTTTTTTTTGTACAAGTAGCTAAGTTCATGTGTCGACTCTTCTGCTCTCCGTCATTCTCATGCATTTACCGAAAGTACACTAGCTTCTGATTGGTTAGTGTTAGTCAGCTGATAGGGGATCAGGAAGTGTTGTCGCTCTAGCTACCATGTATGAAGAGTAAAGTTTAAATTAAGAATGAATCCATCTCCATCCTGCCTTTTCATTTTATGAACTGTGTCCCATTAACGACCAAGGAATCCCCACATTCTACTATAGCTACACTACGTGTATTTGCGGTAAGTTTGAGGTTGTTGTTTTTTTCTTGCAAATTTGACACATTATAAACTTGCAAATTTGCCACTTTCTAAACTCGCAAATTTGTCATTTTCTAAACTTGCGAGTTTTTTCCACTTCATAAAGTGGCAAATTTACGAGTTTTTTTTTTTCTCTAAATATTACCCCCACTCTAAAAAAATAAAATAAAATAATACGTGGCCCAAATACTATATATATATATATATATATATATATATATATATATATATATATATATATATATAAGTCCCTGAATCTGTGGATATGTGGTTGTCGCCTGTATCTCCTTGCACTACCAAGATAGTGGCTTTAAAATATCTGTACAAAGGAATTGCTACTCTGCTATTCAAGAGCGAAGAGTTCTGAGATACACCTATAGATAAGATTTTGTCAAGCATTATTGCTAAATATAGCGCGTCATCAGCTTCTGTGCAATGTCACATATCTTACTACATCAAATATATGCCCTACTCTCGGAATGTGAGCAAACATAAGTGGGATTTATGTGATAGTCAGCCTTGGAAAGTGAATCATTTCTTTCTTAACTCTGCCTTGAATATTTAAAACAGTCCTCATTTATAACACATTTTGGCCATTGTCTGGGAAAGTGGCTGATCTTTCGGCCAGCAGTCGTATTAATTGTTCTGACACAAAAATGTGTCATCTTTGACAGAAATTTGAAGGTGTCTGCCAAGGACCTTGAGAGAAGTAAAAGCAGGAGAGAGTTTCACTAAATACAAGCTCTCATTGACGACATCACAACCAAGTTGAAAGAAGCCTTGAAAGACAAGCACAGCAAACATTCTGAGTGAATTCCCATATATTTTCAATGTAAGCAGCAAGATCATGATGGTAACACTATGAATCATTCATTCTCAGGTTTAAGCGTTGCATCTGGCAGAATTTTAACAGGGTCATTTTTGTATGTTGCGACTTGTGGACCAACCTGGACATGCCTTTTGCCATTTGGGTGTTGCCCTCAGGACCTGTCTTGTATATATATTTGTACATAGTTTGTTAGTCACTCATGGTGATAGGCTTGGGTGATGTCATCTCTTCGGATGTCTGAAAGAGCTACCTGATAAATATGTATCATGTAGTTGCAGAATCCAAGTTATGTCAAATAACCACGTTGTTTTTTCCTCCAGAAATGCAAAACATTCAGCCAAACAAAGATTCATTGTTTATCCAAAAATCCTTTTTAATCCTCAAAAGTGTCACGGGGGGAGACAGCTTGACTATATTCTGAAAAGAATGCATCATCATTCACAAGAGCATTATTTGAAAAGAGAGAAATGTGTTTATCATAAGAATTACCTCAAATAACACATGAAAGTAATAAATATTTGCCTAAATAAACATCTCGTTTGAATTTGAAAAGGACAGAAATTATGTCATCATCTTCTGAAACCTCTAAAATCACTGTTATGTTGGCTCAACAGTGCAAAATGATGTGGTCAAAATGGACAATTAAGTTAAAAATGCTAATTGCTCAAAACATACAAAGGTTTCTGTATACTGGGGACCCATAATCAGCAACTTCAGCAATAAAACATTGGCGTACTCACCATTTGACCTGTTCTCCTTATTTTGGTGAAATGCTTTAGGTGATAAGAAAAAAAAAAGCCTTCAAATAATAAACCAAAGGTAATACACTGAAATATATTCCTTTTGGTTTTATATTATGTTTGCAATAGTAAATTTAATCATGAATTCCATTTACAGAGTCTATAGTCAAGTTCTAAGTAAAACAGTTAAAGAAGCAGCTGCAGTAATACTGTAGTAGTGTTTCAAAATGCTTGTGTCAGGTTGTCTTCACCTAATCCAATCTGCATTGAAATATCGAAACAACGTTCCAGGTGACACCAATGATTAATCACATAATTAGCGTGAGTCACAGGTCCAGGTGTCAGCTTTTCTACTACCTCGTGGACTCAAATGTGCGCTAACCCCAAAGGTCAGATATTAACACGCCACAGAAGTGTGGTACTAGTACCACAAAGAGGAACGCAGGCTCGCTTTGGTGGTATGTGAAAGAATCACTGCTTTCTTTGGAATAAAACGGGTGTCTTGTTTTCATTTACACTAGGGCATTGATTGATTGATTGATTGATTGATTGATTGATTGAATTAAATCATTTTAAGAAAAGGTATGTACACAAGTATATAAATAATAAAAATAAAAAATACTTTAAACCTATATATATATATATATATATATATATATATATATATATATATATATATATATATATATATATATATATATCTACAGTGATACCTCGGCTCACGAACTTAATTGGTTCCCAGAGAGTGTGTGTAAGCCGAAAAGTTCTTCTTCCGAACATTTATTTCCCATAAGAAACCATTAAAATGAGAATAATCCGTTCCCAGGTCCCTATAAAACATAATTTTCTACTAAATAAGCCTTAAAACTACTCAAAAATATACCTTATTTTATGTATAATAAATGTGCTATTGTATTGTAATTAAAGAAATAAATTATACTGTATAATAAAGTCGTTTTATTTTACTTTGTGATGGTAGTTCTTAAGGATAGTAGCAATGGTAGACTTACTTCATTCGCGAGCGTTTCACCGCGTAGAGTGTTTATGGAACGGTTGTCGCTCATTCGCACTTTTGTGCTCACCGGAGCGGAGGAGGCGTGTCCCTTGGTGAACAAGGAAGTGGAGCACTTTAGCGAGTCAACAAAAAGTGAGCACCGCCAACTACTTTCACCTCTTTCCTGGGACTAAACAGCCGTGGCACGATTTTCTCCTTTTTTGAGGTACGTGATGGCACTTTCGCTTTTTTTAGTGGCGCGAACTCCATTGACTACAATGCAAACGCGCCGCCGAATCGCCGTCCCTCGCTGGTAAGCATTAGGCTTAACACTAGCCTGTGGTGGGGGCTTTTTCGGTCCCATAATAGCAAAAGTACACTCAAAATGTCTATCAAACACAAACCGCGTCCGCACTAAAAGAAAGGGGGTGACGAACTGGGACGCCGTGAGCGTGCGTCAGCTTCTCGTGGCCGCCACCGTGGTGCTGTTCGACCGCGTGGTTTGGTTCGTCCGCCGAAAAGTAGTTCGTCAGCAGAGACTAAATTCTCGCGAATTTAATGTTCGTGAGGCGAAAATTTCGTGAGCTAAAGCGTTCGTCAGCCGAGGTATCACTGTATATATATATATATATATATATATATATATATATATATATATATATATATATATATATATATATATATATTAATGGTGTCAAAATTATTGCATTCTCGTTAACTTAAACTGCCTTTAACGACACTAATTTTTTTCAATTAACGACCGCTCCTTCTTTGGAAAGCCTTTACTCAGGGAATTCCACGCAGTAGAAACGTCCACTTCAAAACTACCCAATAGAAATGCACTGGAGCTAAAACACACAGTGTTTAAGGGGCAGAATGTAGTGTGGCGTAGCTATTTGGACTGTGTCTCACCACTACAACCCGTGCCTTGCTTTGAAAGAACGCACTCGGTTAGCCTTTAGCACCGAGCACCAAGAGGTCTCCATGGGCATTCTGAAACCCCTGTGAGAGTAAAGAGCCGAATGAACGATTCGGCGAACGAATCTTTTGAGCGGTTCTTCTCAATGAACTGATTCTAGTGATTCAGTTCACCTAAAAGAACTGGAACGCCCATCACTATATTCAGCATCTCCACAAAATATCTCATCAGGGTGAAAGTGAAAGCGTCGATGTGTTCGCTGTAACAGTAGAGTGTGTTAAGACTATCGGTGACGAGCATGCGCAGAAGATCCCGCCATCTTGGATCACCAACTACGGCAACTTCACTAGAACACATACCTTGATATGCGTACGCGAAAGTGCACATGGTCCACAGTCGAAAAAGGGTGCCCTCTCCGGGTCGGGATGAGATCTTGCCCCGAAGTGGATGAGTTCAAGTATCTTGGGGTCTTGTTCACGAGTGAGGGCAGGATGGAGCTGGAGATGGACAGGCGGATCGGTGCAGCGTCTGCAGTGATGCGGACTCTGATCGGTTCGTTGTGGTGAAGGAGCTGAGTCTGAATCTCGTGACCAAAAGAACAAGATTGCGGATACAAGCGGCCAAAATGAGCTTTCCACGCAGGGTGTCCGGGCTTTCCCTTAGAGATAGGATGAGTATCTCAGCCATCCGGGAGGGACTCAGTGTCGAGCCACTGCTCCTCTCCATTGAGAGGAACCAATTGAGTTGGCTCGGGCATCTGGTTCGGATGCCTCCCTGGAGACGTGTTTCCGCGCATGTCCCACCGGCGGGAACGCCTTGGGATCCCGCCGGAGAAGCTGGTTGAAGTGGCTGGGGAGAGGGAAGTCTGGGCTTACCTGCTGGATCTGCTGCCCCCGCGACCCGACCTCTGATTAAGCGATAGATAATGGATGGATGAATAAATTATTTACACAAAATAAAAATGCCGCTAATCAAAAGCAAATACCTAACATAGGAAACTGTCTAAAAAGGTGAAGGTTTTGCATTCAACAGATTGGGCAAGCAGCCCTCAAGCTAATAATGGTTCGAACACTGATCCAGACTGAAGCTTCCTACAGAATGTCTGTCAACAGTACTAAATATGTCTTTCAGCTGCTTGAACTAGCAAAACATGCGAATCAAACAAGGTTGAGCTGGGAGTAAGAGTTAACCGACAGCTACAGCAAGATGAGATGATGGAAGACAGAGTAGGTGAAGACAGCAGCCTGGCTGGGAGTAATGAAGGAGAAAAAGTCATCTCTGATTGGAGTGGAGAGAGTGTGTAATATGCACTTTATTGAAGCCAGGCCGTCCCTATTGATTTCTCTGTACATTTATACAGCCAAGACATCTCAACTGTAAGTGCATACTATAAATGATTGATTGTTACCAGTCATGTATAAGAAAAAATGCAATATTAAACATTTGTGTTGAGCTAGCTCAGAATGCTAAGCAAAATAGAGGGGAAGCGCACCAGACTACTTACCAAGAATTTCTGAAAATGTGGTATTTATAGACATTGTGCATATGAGTTTGGATAAGGTTTATAAAAATGTATCTGTAACTGTAGCAATAGGTGTGTCAAATGTCAATTTTGACTTCTTATAGTTCTCATTCTAGTCAAGAATATATGATATGCTTAAATTCAATGATTGTAAATCAAAATGGTAACTTTTTTCTTTGTGATTTTCACCCCAAAACTGAACATGTTTTTTATTTTCTCGTAAGAGAATCAGAGAGGAATTAATTATGGATATAAACAAATACAACGATAAATGGCAAATGCATTTCCATCTCTTAAAGAGCAAATTCGGAAATATCTTCATGTTAAATAAATAGTAGGTTAACCTGATACTTTTCAATACACGAAAATGCAGTGCTTTCTTCCTCTCACTTCAACATACTGTAGTTCCTTGGCACCAAGATGCCACCAAAGAAATGTTTGTATATTAAGGAAAGGCACAAATTTGTACCCTGGCAGTACAAGACGATGATTGAAAAGGAAGTGCCTTCTCTATGCGTGTAAAAGATGGCAAAAGTTTTTGAATAACAACAGCAATGCATTCATATTTGTATCTTGTTCACACATCATACTTTTATCCAAAAGTAACATTTCAAGTGGACATGAATTACTGCTCACACCAAAATATTGTATATTCACAAAAAATGATGCTCTTAAAAACTTTGGGTCTGTGAGATTAATTCAAAACAGTATCACTATAGATTCATTAGCGCTCACATTTTGATTGACAAATGGTCCCAGAATGTGGGTGCATAACGCCGCGGCAATTATATGCATGGCGTATGCGCACCACACTTAACATTCTACTCCATGATGAAACCTTTGCATATTAAATGGCGTCTCTTTACAAATGACATCCAGGAAGTTGGAGCAAGAGATAGGGGTGAACATTTCTCAGTCACGATGAACAGATTCTACATTATTATTTCACCTGGGAAAAAAATGGGTGATTGCAGGGTCATTCCCTAGAGAATGTGTCATAAGACAGAGAATGAAGATAAGAGGAAAGAGAAAATTGCTTTAAGTTAACTCTCAAAGCCTCTCCAAGAACTTTGTCCTATCTCAGCAGCACACGCCACACCTTCTCTCCATAGAATACACCCACAATTCAACCTTGATCTATTTCCATGTGTTTAAGTATTTGAGGGTTAAGTACCCTTGGCTGAGGGCACAGTGGTGCATTCCCATGATGGAGAAGATTTGAGTCGATTGGTACCAAAAGCCTGAGATGAAACATTTCCTTGGGCACAGATCTCTTTTCTGCTCTAACATAGGACGTGGGAGGAAACTGACAGTATAACACAAGGAGACAACTATATAGACCCCCTCAGAGTTTGTAAACAATGTGACACAATTTAAAGGACGTGGCTTAGCTGGAGGCAAAAACACCTCAGTGGCGTGTGGTTCTAACACTGGTCAGCATATTTTCACAGAAAGTTTGGAATGGAAAACGGCGGCCATTTGAGTTATTGAGAATATGTGAGTAAAATGACTCCCCACGACCGTGAACGTTACTTTAAAAAGTTAACTCTGACTGATGGGACGATATTTATATTCACTGGATAGATGATTTAACAGGACTAACCACCATGCAATGGCCGGACATTTAATAATAATCTGAAGGCCTATAAATCATTAGATGTCTACAACTATGTCTTGAATGGACATGTTCAAAATTTAGAATATAACAACTTGAGCGAGGACTTTTGTGTTGTGCGGTCGCAAGTGCTGCCAAGTCAACGACAGGGACAGAAGACGAGGATATACGAGGCATGTACCTCTCCTACAAAAATTTGACAAGAAGTTATCGGAACCATTGTGGGGGCTTTCGCCTCGACAAAACTGAAACATACAGCTAACGTTTGGTTAGCTAGCGGTTAGCATTCACACATGTAAACACAGACTTTTTGTATGTCCGTGCATGTAAAAAGAATCCCACAAATAATGACTAACTTAAGTAATTTCAATCACAACTAATTCTAGCCCATATCATTGTCCAGGCTGAAGCTGATAGTTAAATCTTACCTGATATGAAGTGTGCGCTGCAAACACGAGCATTGTTGATGATAGCCTCAGTCCAGTCCTTTCGCCTAATCGTGTTTAACCACAGCCATCTGCGATTACTTGACTGGCAGAGGATGGGATGCGATAGAATTTCAAGTTTTTGTTGGTGCTTACGGTTCTGGCAACCAAAAACACAACAAGACATTTTCTACAGACAACCAGCGTTGTTTACCTCTAGTTGCACTTCCGTTGCCTCCAGCGGCAAGTTGTTTTTGCCTCCAGTAAACACCGTGACGTCATCGTGACATAAGCCATAAAGGGTCAGCAAATACATCAGCAAATACGGTCAATGCTGTATTTCCCCCCAAAAGGGTGCAAACAAAATCTGTGTGGTGCGGCCAACTGAAAAAGTTGGTAGCACCAGTGCTACGAGTGCAAAAGTTAGTGTAGAGCCCTGAAAAACCCTTTCCACACTTTACTTTCTGCACCTGGATTTGACAGCTCGCTCAACAGTAAATATTATCCAATTTCTGTAATCGGCCATGGAAGCAGGCTGAATATATCAAATCAAAATAAAACAATTTGCTTGTGATCAACATTTCATGACGTTACGGACCAAATAAGTAATTGAGTCGAGATTGTTCATGCAGTTGCTGCACTCGCAATTTAAAATGATGTCCTGTTTGTAAATAAAGGAAGGAAATTCACTTTTCGTGTGCGCTTATGCATGTGCGTGTTTAGACTGAGTGCTTTGAAGTCGGGTGCCGTGGATGAGTGGTAGAGTGGTCATCTCCCAACCCAGAGGTTGGGGGTTTGATGCCATGTCAAAGTATCCTTGAACAAGATACTGAATCCCCAGTTGTGCCTGATGTGTAGATGAGTCGTTGGATGTAAAGCGCTTTGAGGGCCTTGTAAGTTGGAAAAGTCCTATATAAATGAAGTACCATGAAGTATTTTGCTTTTCCAAATACTTTTCATACGTGTCTTGATGTTGTTTTTTTAAGAATAACACTTTAAATGAAAATAGTCATTGTGTTTTAATATAGACAATATAATACCTTGAAAAGAATGAACTAATTTGCAATAGTGAAGAGCCACATCCAGACCACATCTGGATCAGGATGTAATTTTTGGCTAAAAGATGTGCACCAGATATGGGTCGCATATCAACTTCAAATTCTATGACCTTGTCGAATTTAAAACAGCTCAAATAATGTACAAAGTATACAATAACCAACTTTGCCACAGTATTCAGAAGTTACTTGAAATCAAAGAGGGTTGTTGCTGTGGGTTAAGGGGTATAAGTGACTTTAAAAAAAAAATAAAAAAAAAGAACGAAACAATGATAAGAACAAACATAAAGTAAATGTGTGTTTCTGTTAAAGGGGTTAATTTGTGGAACGATTCTAAAATTGAACTGAAAAAATGCGAATCAATTACTGTATTTAAAAAGATGTTTAAAAACATGATAAAAATATGTAAATCAGGTATAAATGTAAATTGTGAGACAAAAACAAAGACACAATTGTGTTTTTAAAGTGACAATGTGTAATCTTTAGGACCATCTAATGGTGAACTAATAATGTATTTAATTTAACTCATTTGCTCCCAAAAAAACTTATACATACGTTCTATTTTAAATGTTTTAAGTGTCCCAAAGACGTATTTACACGTTTTTTTAATGGTTTGTTTGTTTGTTTGTTTTTATGCTAGCGCATACAGAAGGCTTTGATGCAGCCTCGCAACTGCAAAGAACGGTTGAAGAAATGGTAGTTATTACACAAATGGCTAGCAGGTGGGAGCAGAGCAACGGAGATCAACCAGTGCCATGTTGAAAAAAAGCTCAATGACTCACAATTCTCAATAGATTTGTGAATAATGATGAAATTTAGCTATATTCTAATGCTAATTGCTGCAGAACGGAAACAGATAGAAATATACTTACTTTTCCTGATGAAAGAAGATACTTTAATCTTTCTTTTGGGAGGTTCCATGATTTTATAGCAATAGAACACAATATTCTGTAGGCCAAAATCAGTAAAAAAAAATCCAGTAAAACAGCCAGGAGTGAAGGGGAAGGGGGCTTCTGTGAAAATGGCTGGGAGCAACGAGTGATTTCAATAAAAGGCAAAATGTATATATATATATATATACACACAGTGTCTTAATCATTAATATTACATGGCTGGAGCCTCACCTTACAAGCGGCTGACATGACTTGACTTGAGATGTTTTGCCTCCATTATCCTGTGTATGAATGCCCAAAGGACAACTTGGCGAATGTAGTTAGCCCTGGTGGTGCTTGCATCTCGTGTCGGACCCAATGGGTCGATGACCGCTCATACCTTCCACAGCTGGGGCCTGCATGTGGTCGTCACTGAGTCCCGTGATTCGGGCTCCCGTCGCTTGTCACCATCTGCTTTACTCTCGCAAGCTTTTACTAGCTTTTTTTTGTTTTTTTGTTACTAGCTTCTCCCGCTGGCCACTCTTGTTAGCCACGCCAGCCTATGGCTTCGACTATATCCTGCTAGCCTCTCTTGTTAGCTGCTTCGGCTAAATCAAGCTGGCTCGGTCTTTGGACGTCACTCGCTGAGATTGGTAGACTTGCGAAGTGTGGTCTCTCTGAGCCACTGTAGTGTACATGCTTCAAACGCATGCACTTTGGCTGAATTCTATGATATAGCAACATCGAATGGTGACTTATTCCACACCGTTACTTTAACTCTTTGACTGCCAAACGTTATCCAAAAAACAACCCCAACAGTGACAGCTGATTTTGAGCATTTTCACTCGTCTTTCAAGGCAAACAAAATATTGTGCGCTACGACTACATAACCATAAAAAAAGTATGTTTCTACCTTATTCCATTCTTTTGTAATCACATTTGAAAATAAGTTATTTGAGTGACATAAGCAAAAATAGAAAAAAAAATTAGAAAACAAGCTTTTTTTGAAGATACGTTTTTTATCACAACATTGACTTTGACACTATTTTTTAGTTTAGTGACGCTGTGAATTAGATTTAAAGCGACAAAGACTTTGATCATTCACATAATTGTTGAAAACATTCTAGTTCATTTGATTCGTCATGTTTCATTGTAATTTTGATAAACCATCAGCCCATTGAAAAGAGATACAATGCTGCCATCTACTGGCCATAGTTAGTGGGTGTTTTGGGATTCCACAACCCATTGACCAGGCAGCGCTCCACTTAAACGTTGCACTGCCCGTTGATTAAAAAACACACACACACACACACACACACACACACCCACACACACACACACACACAAAACTTAGTAAACATCAATTAACGTTTATGGCGGCATTCATTAGAATTTTATCATACGTCATTAAACGTTTTTGGCGGTCAAAGAGTTAATAAAAAGAGCACAAATCTTACACATTACTAGATTAAATTGTTCCTAGATATTCTATGCTATTTTAGCAATGACATTTTTTGAAAAGCTCACAAAATGTATGTAATATAAAAATTAAAAAAAAAATAATAATTTGTAAAATTCCTTTGGGCCATTTCTTAGGTGTGCACAAATGGAGTTCCTCATGGTCTCTATCTTATGCAGTTATCAGAACTATCCCCATACACTAATTGACCTATTAGTTTTGGCATTAGCCATTGGGGAGGGTCCAGCAGCTATTACTGCTGCAGCAGCCTCTAACCAGTAGACTGATTTACTATTTGGCTGACTGCTCGTTGGACTGGAGGTGGGGGCTGAAGCGGCCACACGATTAGCCAACTCAAACAGTTGCGGATGCACGTTCCCCTAATGACACACAATCGGCCTGTCAGACAATTACTCATGCAAGTACTGGCCTGCTGTCTTAACTGTAGTGACTTTGATTAGTCCTTGCCTCCTCCGTTCTGGTACAATACCCTGTCACATGAACACTCGCAGAGCCTTTGAAGCCATTTGTCAAAGAAATGCTAAGGCCTTCCTTTACAGCTCTATGTCTAGTGCCAGTGAGGCGGCGCACAATTCCAAATGGATGCACTGAGTGGCTGTGTCATGATTTATATTTGGAGCTCCGGAGAATTGCTAGTGCTAGTTGCTGACACCACAAGCAAATGTAATGAATTTTGCATGGATACAACTTGAATTCAGTGGATGCTATTGATCAGCGCTCACATTGTTGGCAGAACCTACTTCAAGGTTATGATGTAGGTAATGGGTGAGTTGGATAACAGCAGTGCAGCAAGATGAAACCGGGACAAAAGGCAAAGATGGAGACTGAAGTAGTACAATTAAGCAGAGTGGAGTGACTGGCGGCGGTGTAAAGAATGAAGTGCTAAATCAGTTTTTATGCCCCAACTTTGTGTCGTTTGTCACTTTTTGAACTTTCCAGACCACATTAATGCAGTTGGAAGTTAATTTTAAAGGGACTTATAATGGAAAGTTGACTTTTTAATGGTTTGTAAACAAATAGTCGGGTCTCTGCAGCGTCTACTAACTCATCAAGTGTGAAATTAAGCAACCAATTAATCTTTTGTTAATTGCCTAATTCTGGAAATGTGTGTCTGACGCTTTTGGGGGGTGATGAGCAGCGGCTCATTTGCATGAGACACAACCATATTCACATCCAAGAAAGCAAGTCATTAAAACCACAGTGTGGATGATAACTGTTTATGTGTGATGTTATTTATGATTTGTCTCATTTGACACAAGAACAACATTCACAAATAGCTCAATGAATACATATTTTTGAATTATCTTATGGTAGTGAAGTAAAGCAAAAAGCACAGCATGGCGGAAAAGGGATTACCACGTTTGCCTTCCTCTTCTGAGATTGTGCGTTTATGTGCCCTGCCAATTTCTGACTACCAGTCTAGGTCTATCTCACTTCTCAACCAAAGTCAGCTGGGACAGATGCTGACCCTAATGCTGGGTTCTCACCAAATACGAAAGGGCGAACTGGAACACTTCCTTCGCGAGCGTTTCACCGCATAGAGTTTTTTGGAATGATTGCCACTCATTCGCGCTTTCGTGCGCCCCGGAGCGGAGGAGGCGTGTCCCTTGGTGAACAAGGAAGTGGAACACTTTTGCGTGTCAACCAAAAGTGAGTAAGGCTGGGTCTAAAATATCGATATCGAATCGATATTCCTTTTCATAGCCCAATATCAATTCATAAAACCATGAAGCGATACTTTTAATACAGTTTTCTCCCCGTAAATTAATGTGTCAAATAGGGAAGGCCTGACCAATTAATCGACCGATTATTGGCCTTAAAACATCGGCCAAAACAACTGGCCAATTGAGCTAGATGGCCGATTATTTGCTCCTTAAAACAATAGCCGAAGAAAGCTGAAGTTTCCGACGCTGTGAAAGTACCCTGAATGCACCATTTTGCTTGCGTAGCATTAGCAACTAGCAAGTGTGTAGCGTATGTTATTCTACTTATTCTGTTGTCCCTCAGCATCCTTTAAGCTTATTAATGACACCACAGTTGGAGTTAACTGTAAAACTGAATAAAACAATGTTAAGAATGACATCCACTGTGTATTTAAATACAAAGCACGCTTCCTTCTTAAAACATCGCAAGCCTAGCGCTAACAGGAAGTTAGCAAATGTTAATGGGAACTTTGTAGGAGTGTTTTTCCTTCAAATAACGAATCGAATCGGGCCCTTCTGAATCAAATCGATTTTGGAAATCTGAATCGATACCCAGCCCTAAAAGTGAGCACCGCCAACTACTTCCACTTCTTTCCTGGGACTAAACAGCCGTGGCACTATTTTGTCCTTTTTTGAGGTACGTGATAGCACTTTCGCTTTTTTAGTGGCTATCTGGCAGCCGACATTTGTGCTAAAAATAGCTTTGACATGGATGATAAACATTGCTGCTACCTATAGGTACAGTTAATTAGCAAGTAAACAGACTTACCAGCACTTGCATGCTACTTCTTTGCTCACCATTCTGTCCGGGCTGGCGTGTTGGGGTGACAATAGAGAGGACGCTGTGTGACGTAGCCTGTTCTCAAAGCTGATTGGCTGCCGTGAGGCGAAAAGCGAAAAAAGTTCTTTTTTTTTTAACTTTGGTGAATGTGCGATTGTGCGGATTTTCGTCACGTATGTGCGGATTTTTGCTGCCGCGCAGCGCAAAACACATCCTCCGCGCCGCCCAACGCACTTTCGTTCCGTTGCGCGCGAACTCCATTGACTACCATACAAACGTGCTGCCGAAACGTCTTCCCCCGCTTTTGGTGAGAATGCAGCATAATAAGAAAAAATGCAATAGAAGTCAATAGATGCCATCACCTACTGTACTTTATTTTTACATTTAATTTGGCCCTTTGGGGGACCTTTAGTAATCTGTAATTGCTGTCAGAATCATCCAGTTTTGTACAAGTAATCTGAAAAAAACATAGTTTGCCTGTATTTTAGCATGTTATGATTCAGACTTCACCCACTCAGTCACTTTAACTCCTGCAGTACATCAGCAGACGTGACAGCAATGTAGAAATTAAACATCTAGTAAATGTTGCTATCGAGCGCTGGCAAACATGGCTTTTTTTGTTTTCCCTCCAGTAGGTGACCCAATGTTTTATTGTTGCTTTACTTTCCTCCGATGCCCGTCGGGCTCTGACACACATCTTTCCCACTTTTACATGTCTTTGTCAAATCAATACATCTCCCGAAGTGCTGTCTGAGCAAAGTCATAGTCCACATTTCAGTTTGCTTAACACTCACACAGTTGGCTATCACTCAAATCTTACATTACAGTCCCCCCAATGGCATTTCTTACCATGCATTTTAGTCTGTCAGTGTCTGCCAATGGCATACTTGGAAATACATTTTTAGCAAAACACTATTGCAGTAATGTGAATACCTCAGATGAAGAAAAAATATTGTTCTTATTTTTCAGGTGATCAACTTTCACATTTGACCCACACCGGTTTTTTTTTTTTTTTTTTTTTTTTACAGCAACAACACTAATTGTGCCAAAACAACGTAAGAGAGAGAGAGAGAGAGAGAGAGAGAGAGAGAGAGAGAGAGAGAGAGAGAGAGAGAGAGAGAGAGAGAGAGAGAGAGAGAGAGAGAGAGAGAGCTGCTATGCAAGCATCGCTCCTGCTAGAAGTTAAAGCTGGTACAGACTCTCTGTTACTAGATTTGGTTTTCTCTGATTTCCCAGTGCCAGCTTTTCCCTTCTCTGCACACCATGAGTCAGCCAGCCAGCCTCTTTGATGTTATTTTGGGATCAATATGTTCTGGAAGACAGAGAGACGCTCTTAGGTTTTACGTCAAGGCAGCAAGAAAGGAAGAACACTGTGACAATTTGTCTGAATAGGTCATAAAATCATATGACTACAGTATGCAGATTTAATGTTTAATCCCACATACTGTATGCTGTATGGGTGGCTGTTTCACAACAATGAAATCATCAATTTCTTCAAAGTAATGTTGTGTTGCTTGCAAATGTTCCGTTCAAAAGAAAGACATCAAAGGAAAGGATGTGACTGGTTATTTTTCTGTCAGATGGCAAATTGACGTCACATTTGTGTGACACAAAGTAGCTTTAAAAGTAGTTTGGTGTCTAAAAAAAAATAGTAATAAATTGATGAAATAATCATTTGTCTTAAAACTGTCTATGCCTGACAGTAAAATATTATAACGATCCTTTGAATAAGGATCCCTCTCTGGCCCCATCTTATACCTTTGATTTAGTTTTTAATGATTTCAATACTTGTCATGGTACGACAGAACTAACCAATCATAGACTGTAGAGACAGACGACATGACCCAATAGTGTCCCAATCACTTTCCAATGTGCACACTTGCAGTCACTCACAAGTAGAGCTGTCAAAAGTAATCGATTAATTGACAACTATTTTAATTATCGAGTAATCGTTGAGCCATTTTTGATTGAAAATTGTCCAAATCCTCTGATTTCAGCACATCAACAATAATTGTTGACTGATTTCTGTTGTCCTTCGTGAAAGAAGACTGATTATCTTCTGTGCTTAATCCAAATAAGACATTTCCAAATATCGGTTTGTACTTTGGAAACCAATGCCCGAACTGGAAACAGTACATCAATCCCTCTGACTTTTAAATCACTATACGAATACAAAATAAACACCAATCAGTAGTTAACAAACAGTAATCAGGGAAAAAGTTTTTTGTAAAACACATGCGAAATTAAAATTAATCCGATTAGTCAATTAATCGATTGAATAATCAATACATGAATCGAGTCTAAAAACATTCGATAGTGACAGCACTAGTTACAAGCAGTCTGCTGGCTACTGCCACACAGCGTAACCCCACTGATAAGTTTCCTTGGCTGGATTAATGATCTCCGGTTAGCAACAACATTTATAAAGAAGGAAAATACAGCCTTTAAGACAGAGGAAACATATGTATTGGTGATTTTCTATGCGGATGGCTGCCACCACCACCAAAATCATTGTTCTCACTGTGTTGTCAGCTAAGTTGATCACCTCTCTTCTATTTTTAACACATTCACTGCCAGCCCAGTAAAATTGCATCATTTGACGTCTTTATCCGTCAATGGCAGTGAATGAGTTAATTGATTGCTAGACACAGCCGCCCCGCTATAAAGTTAGTAGGGATGAGCCGGATATCCGTACAAAACGAGTATCTGGTACGGATAATTCATTTCTTCCAAATACAAACATAACCTGGAAATAATATATATATATATATATATATATATATATATATATATATATATATATATATATATATATATATATATATATATATATATATATATATATATATATATATATATATAGACCCAACGAGGTGTGCACCTTCACATACATTTCCTTCCTTACTGTCTCCTCTCTTTGTTAGCAGAGCTCTTGCCGGTTGCATAATAAACACTGCTTGGTTCACATGGGAGCACAAACCACTGCATTAGCATTCCTTGCACATGCACACAAACACAAGCATGGCTGACAGTAGTGACATCACAGGCTTGTCAACCTAAACCACTCTCAGCTTTTGTACACAAAGCCAACAACAAACACATTGATGCTCTTGCACCTCTTTTCACACAGCATCACTTTCCCTTCGCGATTATACTCACATGTAAACATACAGTACATTGCAAATGGTTTGGTTGACTTAGACTTGGATTCAGAACTTTCAAATACATGAATGGCATGAATATTTATCCAGTTGTCGCATAATGTAACACAACACAATTTGGGAACTCAATGTATTTTAATTAAGGTTTGAGTTAATTTTCTGTTTACGCAACAGTACAAAATGTCCCAAAAGTCTTTGCAAAACTGGATGAACAGATGTCAAGCTCCATATGAATAATTTCATCATTATTTTAGCTGTGAGAATGCATTGCAATTGCTGGTGCACTGCCATGTAGCTGTCATTTGGTGACCGTAACGTCTCTCGTTATCATGAGTCTCTCATGAATCACATTTAAGTTCAGTGAAGATGAAGTCAGCGGTGACGTATTGAAAACACATGAAAGTAATAAGTTTCTTTACAATATTACCGTTTGCGTAAAGTAATGAGTTAGTCAAGTTTAAGTTACTTAAGTTACTTTTTTCGGGGATTAATTCATTTAATCATGATTTTGAGATTTTAAAACGAAAATGCATTCCATCCATTTTCTGTACCGCTTATTCCTCACAAGGGTCGCGGGGGGTGATGGCGCCTATCTCAGCTGGCTCTGGGCAGTAGGCGGGGGACACCCTGGACTGGTTGCCAGCCAATCCCAGGGCACACTGAGACAAACAACCATCCACACTCACAAGCATACCGAGGGACAATTCGGAGCACCCAATTAACCTGCCGTGCATGTCTTTGGAATGTGGGAGGAGACCAGAGTACCCGGAGAAGACCCACGCGGACACGGGGAGAACATGCAAACTCCACCCAGGAAGGCCGGAGCCTGGACTCGAACCGGAGTCATATATATATATATATATATATATATATATATATATATATATATATATATATATATATATATATATATATATATATATATATATATATGTACTGTATATAGGGGTGTGACTTGCCTAGTACCTGTCGATTCGATTCGTATCACGATTCATAAGTCATAATTCGATTCGATACCGATTAATCCCGATTGAAGTCGATTGTTACGATTTTTTTATTCAAATTTAGAAAATGCTAATCAGTAGGGGTGTGAATTGCCTAGTTCCTGACGATTCGATCCGTATCACGATTCATAGGTCGCAATTCGATTCGATACCGATTAATCCCAATATGAATTTACAAATCGATTGTTGCGATTTTTTTACTCAAATTTAGAAAATATCATTCAGTAAACTTGTACATGTACAATGTAAGAATTGTATGAAAATGTATTATTTATTAATCTGAAACTTCAGTCTTATAACTGTGAACCACTGTATTTAACAAACAGGTTGTAACCTTTTTCATGTTAGAACAGCATTGAAATAAAATATTAAGGCTTAATGTTCCATTAATATAACATTCTTCCATGCTTAAGGTGTGAAAGTTAGACGTTTTGTTGAATATTTTTCCATCAAAAATGGATGTTAAAAAATCGATTCAATTGCCTATTGAATCGATTCAATAATCGCGTGCTTTACTATCGTGATATATTGCCGAATCGATTTTTTTTAACACCCCTACTAATCAGTAAACTTGTACAGTGTAAGATTTGTATGAAAATGTAGGGTTTTTATCTGTTTCATGTTTGAACAGCATTGAAATAAAATATTAAGGCTTAATGTTCCATTATTATAAGATTCTTCTTATGGTCTGAACACTAAGACGTTTTTGGTGAATATTTTTTCCATCAAAAATGGATGTTTAAAAATTGATTTGGCCACCTATTGAATCAATTTGAGAATTGTGCGATGTAATATCACGATATATTGCCGAATCGATTTTTTTAACACCCCATATATATATATATATATATATATATATATATATATATATATATATATATATATATATATATATATATATATATATATATATATTAGTGCTGTCACTAACGACTTTTTTAAAATCGACTCGATTTCTCATATTTGTAACGACTAATCGACTTATTATTATTATTATTATTATTTTCTTTTTTTTCTTTTTTTAAGATTTGAGGCCGCAAGTGTTGAACATGTGTTGAATTGAGTGGATAATCTGTATATAAAACCCATTGTTCCTTATATTTCCTGTACGATAATAGTCTTTAATTTAGTCTGACACGCACATACAACTTCTTCATGCCCTTCCCTTCATTTCAGTGTTGTATGGTCATTAAAACACAGGCGATGGTGGTTGTTTGTTTGTTAGTTGTTTGCCGTGACCAGCAACTGATCACCGAGTGTGTGATTTTTTTTTTTTTTGCCACGTCGAGGGTATTTATTTATTTATTTATCTATTTATTTATTTATTCATTCATTTATTTATTTATTTTTTAACGCCAAGGGGAACAAGCTCTTCTTTCGCGACCAAGATGACGTGGCTTTGCGATTCAAGCCGTGTTTGTGAGGGGGGTTATTCTGTCACAGTGAGTGGAAAAATTGAAAAACTTTGCCTACGTTGCCGTGAAACGCTAAGCTAACTCCCAGTGAAATGTGTTTGACTCGACAAAACGGCCACCACGACACCGCAGCGAACTGGTCGTGCACATTTGTGTTATTCATTTACGCTTGTGAATGTCTATAAGCAATCGTGGTATTCACGGCAGGCCAAGAATTTTCAAGTGTTCACAGCAAAATAACGCTCGCAGGAGATTTGCCGGTCGCAGCGAAATAAATAACTACTGACTAATAGAAAGTGACTGTCACACAATTAAGCTGCTGCCAAGTACCACACGAGGGAGCGAACTAAATGACAATATTAAAAGTATTTCTGTAACATTACTGTTGCGTTTACCTTTGTCTATCCGTGACGCGCTAAAGCCATATTATTGTTCCGGTATCCATGAACCGTGGCGTCAATTTGGACGTCCCATTCACTCGGCAGTCATGCTGCTGTACTGATCCATGAGCGTTTAAAAGTCCTGGTGTATCTTTGCAGCTTTTACAGACTTTTTGAGGGTCGTTGTTCACCTCACCAACCAAGCTTGGCAGTAATAATGTGCATGGTGGCTTGGTGACTCCGATTCATGTCGTGCCCTCTTCCTCTCCCAAATGTTTAGAACAGCCTGTACCTCTGTCCTCTTATCCATTCGCTTTTCCTCCATTATAAAATAGTGCAACCAATGAGGACATAATCTTAACTAATAAATATTGTAAATACTGTACGAGTGTACATGTACGCTTGCAGCAAAAGAACTGTATGCGCAATTAGGCTAATGGCGGCTGTGCAACACACCTCCAAATTCAAACAACCAATCAGACCAACCAAACAGGAGTCATTTAAAAAATAAATAAATAAATAAATATTACTCTGTCCGCCTTCTTCTCACTGAAGTTTGCAACACACTCAAGGTCACAAGGTCCGTGTGAAACATGGACGGCGACGGCGCAAACATGGTTCTGGGCGGAGCATCGACTTAAATTTTTCCAGTCGACCTATTTTTAAAGTCGACCTTGGTCGACTTTTTTTCCCCAGCCCTAATATATACATAAAATATATTAAAGTAAACTTGATCATTGGTCTAACAAATAACAGTGATAGATGAAGTATAATTGCTAACTAAATTGAAACATGAAGTATTAGGTATAGGAGTTAGGGGGCGGAATGGCTCAGTGGTGGTCATCTCACATCCGTGAGGTTGTGGGTTTAATCATTCCTCACCCTTGGTGACCATGTCGAAGTGTCATTGAGCAAGCCGCTACCCCGATTTGCTCCCAGTGGACCTTGCAGCTGTTGTGTACTGAGAGGTTTGGATTCCAAATAAGACACAAATAAGATTTTCTCTATTTATTCACATGGAGAGGCAGAAACTAAAAGAGCGGTACACAGAAACAGTTGGACAATAATCTGGCAAACCGCACACAATTCCCAGACTGC
The DNA here is from genome assembly GCF_051991245.1 of Festucalex cinctus. NCBI lineage: Eukaryota > Metazoa > Chordata > Actinopteri > Syngnathiformes > Syngnathidae > Festucalex > Festucalex cinctus. The sequence continues at coordinate 7,586,146 of NC_135418.1, read as the reverse complement.
ACCCACAGACAGTGAATTGTAAAGGGACTAAAGAACGACATCATGTAGGCCCCGACATCACTAAAAGGATTAAAGGTTGACAAACATCACGTTTTGTAAACAGACACTTGTTACATCAGTACCTAAACAGACACATAACATGTCATGAACTCTAGCGCGACTCTGGCGCATGCGACCCAGGCCATGACAGCAGCGCCGTGTGTGACAGCAGCCAACCACAGGTATTTGAATGTGTGTGCGTTTTTTAAAGTATACATCCTGTATTTAAAAAATCAATTTTCCTGAGTGAAAACGGCAGACCCTGCCTTGAAATAGTGTCAGCCTGTTTAGGCCAGTCAATTGTTTCGGTTTCAAGGGAAAGTGGCCAAAAGGCTAGCTTGATGTTTCACATTCCGTTGAAGTACTTTAAAAGTTGGAAGGAGTCAGCCTGGGAACATAGCGAAGGATGCTTCTTTATCACACTTTCATTTAGAGGCCTGGAGGATTCACCGATGAGTGAATCTTGGACTCTTACAGGCTTGTGTAGAACAAAGCCCAAATCAGTGTCTGAATGTTTTGCATGTCGACTTACAAAAGCAACAAATAACCTACATATTCATTCTGTATGTGGCTGGTACCTATAAGAAGAAGAAGGATCCAAATGATCCAGAAAACTTCGACATCAGCTGTACTTGAATAAAATATTTTCAAACCAAAATTGGCCATTTCAAGTTCTTTCATCACAACACAGCACTGCTCTAAAGCGAATCCTGAGAGCCGCCGGGTCAGCCAATGTCAAGTGTTGATTGAGAGACCATCTAATTACACTCTTGCAGAATGCATGCTGTTTTTGTTTTTACTCAATTGTCTTAACTCAGCTTTACGACGGTACTTAAAAAAAAAAAACTGCAGCTGTAATAAGGGGTATAATAATAAATATTTAACTCTTTGACTGCCAAACGTTATCCAAAAAACCCCAACGGTGACAGCCGATTTGGAGCATTTTCCCTCATCTTTCAAAGCAAACAGAATATTGTGTGGCATACATATGGGGGATACCATATGAAAGATTGGATTCCATTCTTTCATGAGAAAAAAAAAAGTATGTTTCTACCACATTCGATTCTTTAGTAATCACCATTTGAAATTAGGTCATTTGAGTGACATAAGCGAAAATACAAAAATAAGAGAAAAACAAGCTTTTTGTGAAAAGATACATTTTTTTTGCACAACAGTGACTTTGACACTATTTTTTGTTTAGTGACAAGGCAGCGCTGTACAAGACATTGCGCTGCCCATTGAGAGAAAGAAAAAAAAAAACGTAATACAGTGGAACCTCTACTTACGAACGTCTCCATACGAAATTTTCGAGTTACGAAACGCCTCAACGGGAAAATATTGCCTCTTGTTACGAAATAAATTTCTAGATACGAAAGGTAAAAATGCATTACCGAACGCAACATACTTTCGGATATGGCTATTTCCTACCATGAGCGTAAATACTAGATCGGTGTTTGTGCATTGTTCTGGCATCCCATTGGCTAAGAGGAAACTTCTACCATAGGTATGAGCGTATACTAGATCGGTGTCTATACAGCGTCCTCATCATTCATCCCGCGGCCCATGAGGTGTTCCGATAGTTTTTCGTAAATGTGTGAACTAACGGCCAACGAATTTGTGCAAAAATTCAAACAATTGGTGATTGATGAAGGCACAGTAAGTTTTTAATTGCGACGAGACGGGCCTTTTTTTATTTTTTATTTTTGAAAAAGATGCCTCGCCATACCGGAAGTTTCCATGAAGTTTCAGAATTTGTTTAAAAGAATCGCCCAGAAAAAGTGTTCACCAGTCGGGCGTTTGCTCACTAAGATGATGTTTGCCTTGGACATTTCCGAAGGATTTAAAAAAAAAAAAAATTAAATTAAATTAAATTTAAAAAAAAACATCCATGGATCAGTTCTTTACAAAACACCAGGCAAAAAACAAAACAAAAAAAACACTTCTGAGAGAGAGGAACATGAACCAAAGAGGGCAAACAACGATGAGGACAGCAGTTAAAAAGGTAAATGACCATCATTTTTATTTTTTACTTTATTCTTTGTTTTTTTACATTATGCACAACTCTCATTTATTGTGCAATAATCTAATTGTAATGCGTTTCTACTTACAAAATTTTCTACTTAAGAACTTTCTTCCAGAACCAATTAATTTCGTAAGTAGAGGTACCACTGTAAACGTAAATTAACGTTTTTGGCGGCATTCATTAGGATTTTAGAATACGTCATTAAATGTTTTTGGCGGTCAAAGCGTGAACATTAAACTTTTACTAATCCAAGTCTCTCGTCTGGTGATTAGAAAATATATGCATTAGTTATTAATGTTAGTAATTACATTTCAGTGCAGCGAGCAATACTGCACTACAATGAACACATTTTTGTTTTTATTTGGATTATTCTGCATTGAGCTACATCTTCCTCCATCTGTCCTTGGTCTGGGATGGATATGAAGAGAGAAAGAGGAAGGAAGCGTACCAAGTGGGTGGAAGGAGTGGGGGAGGGATTGTAATGGTGTCGATTGATGCCTAATTAGAAAGATTCGAAGAAAAAGGAGTGGGTCACTCCACAATACTGGCTCTGACCTAACTACTAATGTTCTCCACCCTTCCCAGTTAATCCATATCTCATCTATTATCTTTAGCCTCTTTGTACTTCCATCTTCTTTACCCATCACTTCATTATGAATGTCATACCACATAACATTACCAATATTCTTCAAAAATTGCAGGTCACTGCTGACATGACGTTCACCTGATCCCAATTTGAGAAGTACAAAATAGTTATTTTGGCCATTTCATTTTGTATAATTATGCAACTGTATTTTGTAGCCGTGTATTTTTTTTTCATTTACAATTAAATTTTATCTAGATCAGCCCCTGCATATAAAGGCGCACCTCCTTAAATTGAACACTCAGTGCGTTGGGACGCATCCTCCATAGCAGGCCCCATTTTTACACGAGGGGACCCATTTTCTCGTATGTGCAGAGTATGCGCAATTGGTATGCATATGCGCCACAATGAGGCAAACATGGTCGTCACCCCACAGACTACAATAAGTGATAAAAGTCAAGTCAATCAATTCATGACGTGACTGATGTTTTCTCAGCAAAGTATCCCGAGTAGGGTTGGGCGGTATTAAGATTCTGCCACCGTTTCACCGTCTCCTCATTACACCGGGGTATACGGTAATATCGTCACATTTTTCCTCTTTAGTTTCCTGGGGTTACATTTTGTTGTGATTTGGGTGCTCCATGGTTGCAATGGCAATGATTTTTCACCCGTTTTCTTAAGCCTAATTTATGCCTCCACGTTTGCTCTCGCGTTGATGATCGCCGTAGGTCACATGATCGACACGAGCCATGAATTTTAAGTGCCGCGTCGCTCGTGGCCAGCTGCGGTGCACACGTCGCCAATCCTTGAACGCCGTAGATGGCGGGGCGTAGCTCGCTTCTGATTGGTCCGTTCGATGGCGTTTTTTCTTTTTTTTCTCTCTCCCCGCCCCCCGCCCAGATAGTTTCCGTGAAGGCAACTGGCGGCGCAAATCGACTTCCTGCTTGGAGACCACGGCTGTGCATGTGGATATGTGACTGGGACGAGAGGCGGAAAACAACAATAACTTTAAAAAAAAAAAAAAAAAAAACTGTGTTCGCTAAGCGCATGGCTGTTGTGTTTTGGAGAGTTTACGGCCAACACCGGTGCAAATTAATTAATTGCCACGGTGATGGACTTACTCTCCCCCCGGCTTTGTGTCGTGTTTCTGAATTAAATTGAACTTCCTGATTCCGTCATAAAATGCTGAGGAATCGCCACTCTGTGGCGTCCCAGCCATAGCGACAGCGGGACTTGGTGTGAAACTCCAGCAGACACAGATGTGTATTGCGCACAAGTCGGAAGGCAAACGCACGAGCGGAGCTACGCCGTAACGCCTCCGCGCGAGCCTCTCGCAGAAGCATACTGAGGCCTTAAGCTTTACCACACGAACAACACAAAACCCCCCAAAAATATATATTACTGACAGTCACTTATAATTAAAGGCTGAGCCGTGTGGCCCGGGACACAGGACGTGAAAGCAACCCGTCGCGGCACTAACAGTGAGGAGACAAAAAAGAAAGAAACAAAAGAAACTGCAGGTCCTTAGAATTATGTTATCATACATGGTATTTTTATTTTCTGATCTGTTGCTGAGTCTTACTATTTTTTATTTTTTTTTTACAATGAACAGTTCAACGAGTTTGCGCGTGTTGCTTTCGGCCTACCCATGTTTTATGGAAAATGTTTGGATGTTGGATTGCTGGTTTTAACGAAGACTTAAGGAACAAAACAAAAAAAGAGGGGATTCGAGGCACCTATGAGCAGCGATGAAAGCTCAGTTAAATTAACGAGTCCGTTCACTGGCAAAAAATTCCTCCCACGAGCGTCTGACTGATCCGCGGCCACGCGCCCTCGGCCTCTCGTTCGAGGCGCCTCCGCCCGTGCGGGCTCGCTCGCTCTCTCTCTCCGGTAATGATCCTTCTGTAGGTTCACCTACGGAAACCTTGTTACAACTTTTACTTCCTCTAGTATCGTCAAGTTTGATCGTCTTCTTGGCGCACCGCCGCCGCCCGGGCCGGCCCTGGCAGGGCGCATCCGAGGCGCACACTGGCACTCATCCTTGCCGCGTCGTCCCGACGAGTTCACGAGCATAGTTCACGACCCGGTCGAACATTTCAAAATTTTTGCCCCGACATGGCACGCAGTCACGACGGGTTTACGCACACTTCGCGCCACTTTACGACTAGTTCGCGCACCGCACGACTCCAGTCGTGCCAAATCGTGCCACAAAATCGTGCATGTGTCAGTCTTGCATAGCCACATGGGTCTCCCAGGCGGAGAAGCGAACCCACGCCAACCGGCACCGAAGACAAGTGACGGTTCTACTCACCTGGAGCACTTGGCAGCGGTTTCTGCTCCAGGTCTCCTCCACAGTGAAGTCCGCAAGGGCCCCGCGCATCGGCATCGCGCAATTACCGTCTTCATGCATAGTTTGCATATTGCCTCGTCGACATCTACCAGCTCGTTTTTTTAATCGGGCCTGAAGCCAAAATACTGCCAAATTGCAGAAGCGGCGCCTTTTTTTGCGACCAATGTAGTTGCGTTGGTAGCCATCTTGTCTTGAGTTGTTCCGGTTCATAGGCTGTCACGACTGTAACATATTTATTGCTATTAGTTTTTTAAATAGTTATCAGTAAATAGTTATATTAAGTTGAAAACAAGTACACATTTATATTTTCTCTCAAAAAAATATATTTGCATCTTTATTATATTTAAAGTGACACCGTTTCTATTTTTAGACACCGTGAGATACCTTATTACCGTATTACCGCCCAACCCTAATCCCGAGCTCACTAACGCTCGCATGACTTGTTCATAATGGTATATTATAAGTAGTAGTTTGTTAGAGTACTAAAAAACAAAATGTTACCGGTTTGAAGTTGTAATTTTTTTGTAACATACTGTACAATCAATTAAAATGAAAGAGAGAGAATCAACTTAGTACAGGGCCTTCCTACACATCATCAAAAACACTGACCTGCATTTAAAACTTATATTGCATATAGAATGGAATACAAATTCGAATTGGAACATGGCAAACAAACAGGTCTTGTTATGCAGCTAATGATGAGTGATGTTTTTAATTATTTTCTATGCCGGCCCATCAAAATCTGTTTTAACATGAAAATGCTCACCTCTCAGGGTGCAAACTGTGAATTGGCACACAGCCGGAGTCTTTGATTTTCTACAACACAATAACTCCTGTCCGTGACAAGATCTAAAATCCTGCCTAGCTCTGATCAAATGGATTATTTTATGCAGTCAAATGTAATCTTAAAGTACATAGTCTCTGAGCAATACACTAATCCCAAAACACCATGTTTAAATTAACCCTGATAAAGAAAGTAGGCCATTTTTGCAACAATTTTGGATCTATTGGCAGATTTGCTGGGGTGCTTAACATAAACTCATGCAAAGAAATATTAAGACATGATTGATGGCCATACAAATAGAAAAGACAATTACATTTGTTGTTATACTTGATAAACATGTCGCAGATGGCTACCACTGGGACATATCAGGATTAGGAAACAAACAGAAAAAGAATAATAAAAAAAAAGCAGTACCCTAATGTCTTTCAATACTTATTCATTTTTTATGTTTGAAATGTATGTCCTCATTCAAAAGTGGCGAAGATGTGAATCTAATCCTCTGAATATAACAAATTAGTATGGCATGTCGAGCTCAAACGACTGATTCCTCTAAAAGTATCTGTAGAACAGTAGCTATAAATAGTTGGAAGAAATCTGGGAAGTCAACAACGTCATTATTTGAAGGAAAGATGCATACAAAGACAAGTTGACCATTTGTCAGCCTGACCCAGTTAAACCAAACATGAATACAGCACTGTTGACAATCTCATGACAACAATAAAAGAAATGTACTGAGGATGAAAATGCAAGATTTGTTACATAGAAGAGTGAAATTGTGAAGACTGTACATCAATCGACGGAGAATTTTAAACTGCTGAATTAATTAGACCTGTCTTGGAAATATGGGACAGGTAAATGATCTGTCTTTTGTGGCAGAACAGCTCATTTCACGTTCCAATGTTGTGATTATGTTTAGATTTGTTTTCCTGGGTCTCTCTCTTATTTTTAATTTTTTTTTGTGTGTGTGACTTGGCTGTTTGCTTATCATGCAATTTTCTCCACCTGATGTCCTCATTTCTGAAAAACCTACAGTATAAGCTTCTCTGTCTGTCACTCGCCTCTTGTCATTCTTTTTTTTTTTTTTTAGAATCACTTTTAAATTAGGATTTATGATCCTTTTCCCATACATATTTTTTTGCCTACGATTGGCTGGCAACCAGTTCAGGGTGTACTCGCCTACTGCCCATAGCCAGCTGGGATGGGCTCCAGCACCCCCAGCGACCCTTGTGAGGAGCAAGCGGTTCAGAAAATGGATGAATGGAGATTTTTTTGCCTTTTATTTTTAAATATTAAAATCAATACATATCTCTTTATAGATTCTCTGGCAATAATTCTGAAGACCACCTAAGTCAGTGGTGTCCAAACTTCAGCCCGGGGGCCATTTGTGGCCCGCTGTGCATTTTTTAGTGGCCCGCGACATATGCTAAAAATGGCATTTGACTCAGTTCAAATAAAATAAAAACAAAAATGTTTGGAGATGGTCAAACTAAGAAGGGAGGGTGTCGAAAAACACAGGTGCCATAAAAGTTATTTTAGTTAACTAAAACTAAACTAAAATTCAAAAAACAATTTCGTCAACGAAAAAATAAAAACGAAAATGCTTTTGTAAAAAACAAAAACTAACTGACATTACATTTTATGTTTACAAAACTAACTAAAACTATAATTATTGCAAAAATGTCCTTTGTTTTAGTTGTTGGTGTGATTTTTAGTAGATTTATTTTGTTATCAACCTGAATAATGACGTTTGAAAGCATGTCACACAGAAGTGACGTCATCTAGCAGCAGCCAATAGAAAAGCACCTTCACATGAGGTCACTCCCGTGGTGTTTTGTAAATATTGCGCACAATCAATTTTTTTTTAAACTAATACTACACTGATTAGAGAAAGAGGAGGATGAGCGTGTACAGTGGATCAAAAAATGTTGAAGACGCCCTCAACATTAAATGTCGAAAGAATTAACTTAACATGTGCTCTTTAAATTTGGTGGGCTAATAAGCATTTTTAATTAACAATTAATCATGATTAATCAAAGTTATTAGATGTGATTAATCTGATTAAAAATGTAATTGTTTGACAATTCTAGAATCGTGACAGCAACTGTTTTCCTGATGGGCTTTGCTTTCATTTAATTGTTGATGTTTCTGACAATAAGATGCCAACGAGTCCGAGTAGCACTCAAGAGGGGCATTTCCACCGCAGGAACTTTTGTTTGGAGAACTTTTCAGTTTACCTTGGTAAAATTCAGTTTGCGTGTTTTTTCTACCAACAACAATTTCCAGGGTAATTAAATTCCCCAGGGGGCATCCAAGTACTATCTCTGGAGCAGGGTATTGCTGAGCCAGGCTGTAACTTTGAGGGGGCGAGCAGTAATGACCAAGGCTGATTGTTTGGTCAAATTTGGGGTGGGTGTTGTTTTTACACCAGCTGGGCTCATTAAACTCATACGTCATCAAACTCATTTGAATTCATTACAGTGGTACCTCTACTTACGAACGTCTCTTCATACGAAATTTTCGAGTTACGAAACTCCTCAATAGGAAAATATTGCCTCTTGTTACCAAACAAGTTTCAGGATACGAAAGGTAAAAATACAGTATGGGCTGCTACGCGCAGCTCCCAGAGTTTCCTGAACGCAACATACTTACATCTGCTCTGCCATTGACTATTACTTTAGCATACCGCATGTGTCTATGTGTGTAAAATATATAGATAATAGATGTATCTATGTAGCGTCCTTGTCATTCGCCCCTCGGGCCATGAGGTGTTCAGATAGTTTTACGTAAAAGTATTCACTAACGGCCGACGCATTTGTGCAAAAATTCAAACAATTGGTGATTGATGAAGGCTACATTGCACAGTAAGTTTTTAATTGCGACGAGACGGTCCTTTTTTGGAAAAAGATGCCTCGCCGTACCTGAAGTTTCCATCAAGTTTCGGAATTTGTTGGAAAGAATAACCCAGAAAGTTTGCACCATTCAGGCGATCGCTCACTATGATGATGTTTGCCTTGGACATTTTCGAAGGATTGTTAAAAAAACAAAAAACAAACAAGGGCTCCAGGTAGAGGAGTAGAACCGTCACTTGCCTTCGTGAGATGATGTACGGCTTAGATGATGTAAGCGTGAGTGAGTGAGTGAGTGAGTGAGTGAGTGAGTGAGTGAGTGATAAATTAAAAATAAATAAATAAATAAATAAATAAAATAAAAATAAACAAGATAATCATTGGATCAGTTCTTTACAAAACACCAGGCAAAAATAAAGAGAGACCATGAATCAAAGAGGGCAAAAAACAAAGAGGACAGCAGTTAAAAAGGTAAATGTGCATCATTTTTTATTTTTTACATGATGCACAACTCTCATTTATTGTGCAATAATCTTATTGTAACATGTATTTGTTGCATGTTTTGATGCATTTTTATGCTTTACAAAACATTTATGTCTGAATTTTGGGAGGCTTGGAACGGATTAGGGCATTTACATGGAAAATGCGTCTCGACTTACAAAATTTTCTACTTAAGAACTTTCTTCCAGAACCAATTAATTTCGTAAGTAGAGGTACAACTGTAGCTGCGGTTTGGTCTGCATGCCGTAAAACTGAAAGGCTTGTTTCATCATTCAGAAAACATGATATGGCTAAACTAATTGAAAATAAGAAGTATGTCTTTAAAGTCTGCGATTGGCTGGCAACCAATTCGGGGTCTACCCCGCCTACTGCCCAAAGCCAGCTGGGATAGGCTCCAGCACCCCTGTGATCCTTGTGAGGAGAAAGCGGTTAAGAAAATGGATGGATGGATGGATGGATGGATGTCTTTAAAGTCATTGTAACAGGTATAACGTAAAACGCAACAGACGACATTGCTGCTTAAAACGCTTGACAAGCGTGCATGCATGTGTCATAGGAGCTCAAATTGTCTTCTTAGAAGAACACAACGCATCATCCACACAATGCGTTTACACCCAATTTGGATCAAAGCCCGACACAAATCATAATGGACAAACTGTGTATGGGCATGTCTTCCTTCTGGGATATCAAATTCAAAGTGTGATTTTGGGCATGTTATTGAATAAAGATGTAAGAAATATCCCTTTAGTTGAGACAGCATCCACTCTGCGCTTCAGACAATTTTTCTGAAAGTTGAAGCAAAGAAAAAAGTAGAAAAGGAAGCTTGTGGCAAGGGCAGGGAAAGTGTGAATGTGAAGAAGAGTGCGTGCGTGCGTGTGCATGAGAGTGTGTGACAGTGTGCTAATTTTGGCTAATGGGCCTGCTTTGGGGACTTGCCGATTTAATGGTAATTAGATTTTGCTTTTGGTTGGCTCAGCCAGCGCCTGTCAACATCAAGACACAGCAGTGGTCTTTGGAGTGACATCGCCTGAGAGGCCTTTTTCAGCAGTCAGAGCTTTAAACAGGGCTCCCGGCTCAAAAAGCAAACCACGAAGAGACACAAGACACTAATAAAAACAGAGTAAGCTTGGAGGGAAAAACATAAATGAAAGGAACGATGACAGCATATAATAGCAATTGTGGTGCCAAAGCTTGCTTTATTTAACATACATCATTAAATATTTTCTTTTGTTGGTATTATATATGCAAATACAATTTAAATATGCAATATGAGAGCTGAATATCTCAAATACGTCAGATTATATTCACAGAACTAATCACATTTCCTTGCTTTCACAGAAATTTTAATGCCTTTTGCAATCCACACCTACCAAAACCAGCACTGTACATGAAAGTGTCACGTTTTTTTTTTTTTTTTTTTTTTTTTTTTTTTTTTTTTTTGGAGCTGCTCGCGTCCCTTTTACAAGATATGCGGAATTCGCATAACAGAAAATACAGTAACTTTCGGGCCAGGGAGGTAGTCATAGAACCCAGATGTGGTTAAATATGTTTAGCAGTACAGCAAGTAGAAAAAGACTACACTACTGGGTATCACTCTAGATTCCAGATTAAAATGGTCTGAATACATTGATAATTTAGCAAATTAAATGGGAAAGAACCTCGCTGTGATACGAAGATGCTCCCAGTACATGACATGACAAAAATACTAAAAGAAGTAATCTAAGCGCTTGTCTTGTCACATTCGGATTACTATTCAGTTATTTGGTCATCTGCACAAAAATATGATATACAGAAATTACTAATAGCACAAAATAAGGCAGCCAGGTTGGCTCTAAAATACTCAATATACGCAAATGTAGTGATGCATGAGAATCTGTCATGGCTTTCTGTAGAAAAAAGATTGCATTTTCATAATTTTTTTCAGGAACGTGTTAAAGAAAAAAAAAAAAAATCCAAAGTACATCTTAAACCAAGTAGTGTACATAAGTAATGAACATAATCATACTACAAGACAAGCTAGCTTAAACGTTTTAGCGATTCCAAAACCTAGAACAAATATTCTCAAATCTTCAATAATTTATAGAGCTACTACAGGATGGAATTTATTCTCTGATACTATCAAAAATATACAAGCAAAGTACATTTTCACGAAGAAGTTAAATGAATATTTAATAATGTTCCAATAATGAAGGCATGTTGAGGTTCACTGCCTAACAAGTATCTTGGTGTGATTAGGATGGAAAGTGAGAATGTGTAAGGGAAATAACTGTACTGAATGAACATGTGATATTGAATGCATTTGGGTGTTTTATTTTGTATGAATTAGTATTGTTTTTAACTTCATAGGTATTATTGTTTTATTCTACGTATATATGTTTATTTGTATTCGTATATTTATATATGTATATATACATAACTATATATAGTAATATATACTTGTAGTTCTTGTGGTGTGCGACACAAAAGTTACAGCAGTGACTAAGTTGAATTTCCCCCGAGGGAATAAATACCAATAGTACAGAAGATGACATCCACACAACGCAATCCAAAACCATAATGGAATTTGTCTCAGCTCAGCAGCAAGCTCTGCAGGAGCCTGATAACGTTCGGATCATTTGAATCAGCTATGTTAGAGGAGAGTAACCTTTAAAACATGCAGGGCTGTGGCCCTCAAGAACCGGAGTTGCCCAACCCTGGGTTAGACTTATATAAATGTTGTGTAATGACTTACACATTTCAGCCATACCTGCCACTTGTGTAGACTCAGCTGGGATACACACCTGCTCATCAGCGACACTTAATAAGGACAAGCGATACAGCAAATGGATGGACGTATGGATAGATTGTGCACATTTACCTAATGTTAATGTTAATCCTGAGTGTTTTATATATTATATTATTTATGTATTATTATTTATACAATTATTTATATTTGAACAACGGCATTTTTTCTTGGGTTGACAATGAAGCACTCAAGCGTTGTTCACAGGTTGTTCATACAATTAATTTGTGGTCACTCAGTCCCAATTTGTAACGAGTGCAATGTTCAACATGTACATGTGCTTGCAAACTCATGTACTCACTCCAAATTCAACAATTAAAATGATGTCATAGGGAACAGAGAGGTTCAGCATGTTGCTCAATACAAGACATTGGCTACGTTTACATGGACACTTATTCGAATTAAAAGCCTGATCAGAATAAAAATGCTTCATGTACACACCCCATTTGGAATATTCTGACCCGATCAAGATTTTATTCCGAACGAGAGAGGTGTTTTATGTCGATTGATATTCCGATCAATGCACATGAAAACATATTAATAGGAATGGATAGACTGCATCCGGTATGAGCATGCGCTGTCTTGACCTAAATGTGTCCTGACATCGTCTTTTCCACCCATTAAAATGTTGGCGTTTTGAACAAGCCATTCATCTGCGATGGGAGAACTTGTTTTAAAGTACTTAGAACTTTTTATCAACAAAAGTGTTAAAATTATCGCAACTACTGTGCTAAATGAGGAATGAACTCATCTTGATAAATCACATCATCATTGTCAGCGCGTTTCACGGATGCTGCGGGGATGATTTGATTAACGGAGCGGAACTGTCATGTCTGGTGTCACGCCAGGGTTAAGTTTGAGTTCATGACCTGTTAAGTTGGGTTCACGACCTTGAGGTCAAGTGTCTGTTTTGTACTGATATAACAAGTGTCTGTTTTGAACTGATGTAACCATCATATAACCATCTTCTAGTTTCAACTAGTTTTAAGCTATGTGATGTCAATCTTTAATCCTTTAGGTGATGTCTGGACCTATGTGATGTCGTTCTTTAGTCCTTTACTTGCTACCAATCAGATCGATTCACTGTCTGTCGGTGCAGTCTGAGAACTGTGTGTGTTTTGCCAGATTATTGCTTTCTGTCCCTCTGTGCAACTCTCTTTTTTTTCTCGTCTAGTCAAGTTTGTTCTACGCCTCTCGATATGAATAAATAGTTAAAGCCTTATTTGTGTCTGCGCTCTGGGATCCAACCTTCAGCACACAACAGAAACATGTCAAGTGTAGGTCGGAACAGATCACGGCACATGCAAACAGGTGACCACAGATCTCCAATCGAAATGATTTCAATCTCCACGTTAATATAGCCAGTGTATGCTCTTCTTCGTATTCATGCTTGGTTTTACGAAGAAGGCAGTCCTGTTAAGGTGTTTTGAAGTTTATATTGAAGCTTTTTTTTTCATCGTAAACTAACTCCAGGAATTGCAAAGATTGAGTCCATTTTTATTGGTACTTACCTGGTCAAAAATATGGGCTCCATAATTGAGTGTTCTGAATGACAGTGTTAATGACAACTATCCACACAACAAGAGCTTTCAGTGAATTATGTCGTAACCACAACACTCAAATTTAATATTGATAACTCATTGGTCTGTCGTATGCTGAGAAACTAAACTGCTGTCCTGTTATACCTTAGTGAGGTACTTTAAAAGTATTTCAGAAGCGGCAGGCTTGGCCGGTTTCCATTCGATTTCCCCTGTGGGTCATCCATCGACCTGGGGACATGGCGAGCCAGTGCGCCCAAGCTTGAGGTGATTAACGCAAGAAAGATGGCTGCACTTCGCAGCATAAATCCAAAGACGTTTCATGTGGAACACGGTGCTTGTCTAGCAGTGAAGAATGGAGAAAGACTTAAACGAATCCAGTGGCGAAAACCTCTCAAGTCGCAAATAAAGGAGGAGGAGAGAAGAATGGGAAACCGCAAAGTGCTTTCAAGAAAACACAAAACAGTGGCTAATCCATGATGGGAAGCTCCACCAGAGTCGCCGCGGCAGCTTGAGTGGAAACCTGTGCACCCTAGGGTAACATTAGAGAACCCCATCTGTTGAACATCTGGAGCAGGAGGCAAACACCTGAAGCAGTCTGCTTGGAAAATGTTTAAATCAGAATTTACTCACAAATTGCGTGGTACGTGATTATTTGTTTTCACTCAATTTTTACCCTTACTCAGTTATTTGAAAGGATTACTTAATACTTACACGCACCATTTTTTTCCCCTGACTTAAGAGTGCTCTTGCTTATATACAATTTTTGACTACTTACCCACTTCTGCACCACGCCCACCTGCCTTGTAAGAGCAGCACTACAAAGTCACACGTGAGAAGTACAATGCAGGCAAAAAGAAGCTTGACACAAGCTGTTAAATGTTATTTTTAGAGTTTGCTGCAGGGCCGTAAGGAAGAGCAGTTTAAAGAAAGCTTGGGAAAGCACTCAAGTCCAATGTTCCATATTATATAATTAGAATTTTAATTACCAGCTGTTGAAGACAAACAATCACCTACAAATGTACATTTGGTGTCATGTATATTATTGAATTGTCTGTATTTTGTGACAAAACTCCGGATATTTAAAAATTTGGCACTGTCTGTACATACATTGCAGCAATTAGAAACCAACATTTTGTCTGTGCTAAAACTAAATCTATTCCACTCTATCAACAACGTGATTTGTTTGTTTGGAAAATAGTATTGAGTTTTAGATTTAATTTTGACTTGAAACTTGATCAACGTGAAAAACAGAATTGTAAATTCTAATTCATCCATAAATAACAGATATTTTTGTCGATGGTGCACTGAAATGTCATATGTTTTGATTCAGGCTGCAACTCTGTGAACCATTGCAGGGTTGATGCGATAAAGCCATTAAAATAACAAATACTGAAACTGTCGTGTCTGGGGTCACGCCAGGGTTAAGTGAGTTCATGACCTGTTAAGTTTGGGTTCATGACCGTGAGGTCAAGTGTGAAACGAAAAGTGTCTGTTTTGAATTGATGTAACAGCATCTAGTTTCAACTGGTTTTAGGCTATGTGATGTAATGTTGTGTCAAGAGCTATGTGATGTCAAGAACTGGTTTTAGGCTATGTGATGTTATGTGATGTCAGGGGCTTTGTGATGTCAATCTTTAATCCTTTGCTTAGTCACAACCAATCAGATCAATTCACTGTCTGTAGTAGCGGTTTCAGAAGTCTGTGTGTTTGTCGGATTATTACTTCTGTTACCACTGTCTCTCTGTGCAACTCTCTTTGTTTCTCGTCTAGTCAAGTTTGTTCCACGCCACTTGATGTGCAACTCTCTTTGTTTCTCGTCTAGTCAAGTTTGTTCCACGCCGCTTGATGTGCAACTCTCTTTGTTTCTCGTCTAGTCAAGTTTGTTCCACGCCGCTTGATGTGAATAAATAGTTAAAATCGTATTTGTGTCTGCGCTTTGGGATCCAACCTCCAGCTCATGACAGAAACCGTAAATTAACAACAGTGGTGTTGTGCAATTGAACTGTATGCATTATTATTTTTATCCCATAAAACAATACGCTGCAATAACCATCCCATCGCAATGTTCTTGACACAAATATATAAAACAAAACAAAAAAAGAAATTCATACAAATTGTAATGAAAGTGAAGTTCTGTAGGTTGGCAATTCTGTATACACGGCAAAATAATAACGTGCTAAAAAATGTACATGGCTGCTCTCATTGCTGTATTTTCTTAATACTGGAAATCTTAAAATTAAAAACACATTTATTTTATCTAACTCTGCGAGGTGACTCCAGCTTTCAGCCAGTTTTGTAGCCGCAGGGCTTTCCTTCGAAATAACACACACACACACACACACACATTTCACACCACTGCATTACATATTAAGTGGGTCCAAATGTCAACCTATTCTTTTTTTTTCAACAAAGCACTAAGTTTTCCATTGTGTAGTTTTGCCATCATCTATTTTCTGCTGGCTGGGCTTCAAGTACAGTATGTGTCATGCTGAATCCAGCATAAGAGTTTAGCTGCGAGTCATAGAAGGTCAAAGGAAAATAATTCAGGTGTGTGGAGACAGAACAGGGAAGCTTAACCAATCAATGAATATCAGTTGCCCTTTGGGCTATGTTGGGGATGTATTTATTTATTTATTTATTTATTTATTTATTGTTTGTTTTTCAAGTGTATAACTCGAGTAAATTTTGCCTCTCCTGTTTCATAATTGTCATAATTTAATACGAAACAAATGTGTTACGATTTAAAATAACTTTTGTTCATGAATATTTGTTCTTCCTATTTTTTATTTTTATTTTTTATTTTATTTTTTTACAATATTTTGAAGTATAGTTTAATTAGTTGTTAGAAACCACAGAGCCCAATTCTCTTTATCTCCCATGAGGCTAGCTAGGAAATTGGAAAAAAAATAATACACATAATATGAAGAAAACATCCACAACAAGGGAAAGCAAGACAGTTATAGAACTGAGAAGATGAGATGTCACTACACTGAAGATTAAGAAAGAAGCAACACATTATTGTTTCAAGTCTCTCACTGGACCCAAGACAAATTGGACTATGCGCTTGTGTTGTTGCCCCAAAGTACCATTCTCCCTCTATGGAGGAAGCTCGCATCTCCCAAGCATGAAAGTGGAAAAAGCAACACCACTGCACAAGGATTTAATGAGAGCTGCACAGTTCTCTTCTACATGTGTGACACAATACTTCTTGACAGGCACTGATATTTTTTCCCCCCTCATTCTTGCTCTTCACTGTCTTCAATCCCACTGAAGTAAGGGAGATGATATCCACAGCTGAAATAAGACCAGCACCACTATGTGCTGTGTTACATGTCGTCAATAACAATCCTCATAAAGAAATGAAAAGAAATAACATGATAATAATTGTCTAATTGGCAACGAGGAGAGCTTTGGGTGTGGGCCCAAAGTTGGTCCATTGTGTGAATATTTCCTCAAATATTGCTCAACGACATGAGCCACACATTAGCCTGTCTCAAAATGCAGCTCAGAAAGACACATTTGGTCATCTAAAATATAGCAAACATGAAACAAAAGCTGTTGTCACGATTCTTCTTGCCAATAAGCTTTAGATTTTTTCCCCACCCATTTTAAAATATGTGGTTTCAAAGCCAGTCGACATTACTGTGAAATGAAAGCAGAATATTTTAAAAAGTCCAAGTCTCCTCAACACATCCTTTGATGCTGACTTTATGCATAATCGAGGATCTTGAATAATTATTAATTGAAATAATTAGTTCTTGAATTATTTTCCTGCAAACAGCTTGTCAGTGAGGATCAGTTTTGTTTAAAAAAAAAAAAGAAAAGAATGAAAAAGAAAGAAAAAGAAGTGTGAAAGGTATAGGAAGAAGAAAATTGTCAGAATAATGATGAAAGATAAAAACGATTGAAAAATATATATTAAAGAGTCAAGTTAAGGAAGTGAAGGCAGTGAAGCAAAATACCTGATTTAAAAAAAAGAAAAAGAAAAAAAAGAGTGTTAAACAAAATCTGCTATTGTCATGTCTGGGGTCAGGCCAGGGCAGGGTTAATTTTGAGTTCATGACCTGTTAAGTTTGGGTTCATGACCGTGAGGTCAAGTGTCTGTTATCTACTGATGTAACAAGTGTCTGTTTTGAACTGATGTAACAGGGCTCTACACTAACTTTTCCGCTCGCAGAGCACAGGATTTGGTCGCACCAATTTTTGTGGAGGCACAAGCAGGCACGGCGCTCCGCATACGCTTATCACGCACCAACGTAGGGCACCAACTGCCTAAGGGGGCACCAAAAAAACAAATCAAGCCTGTAAAAATAATCATGTTAGTAATTATAATATCAGTGTCTAATATTTAAAATAAAAGCTTGTAAAGCATGTTAATAAATACAAAAAATAACGTAGCATTATTTACTCGACGAGCGGTATCGCTGGTCTACGTTGGTGCCCCCCCTCCCCTAGTACTGTAGTTTAGTTTGTTCCTATTAGGGAAAAGGGGAGGGGGCGGGGTGCACTTTTGCTCCAACGAAGCAAACTACAGTACTTGGGAAAGGGGGAGGGGGGTGGGGTGCACTTTATGCTTCAATCGCAAATTTGGCAGAAGTTTATTCTTGGATATCTGGACATGTCATCAAAAAGGCATCAAGAATTGGGGGCGGAAAAGAGGAAAAGAAAAAACAATGAGATGATGCTCGCGCGTCACTTGCAGGTATGACAATGACAATTTGTTTATTTTGTAGCAGCTACGTTTACATGACCACAGTTAGCAAAAAAAAACAAAAAACACTCCAAACCGCCGCAGTGGAATGGTTGTGACCAGCACGTTCATTATACGGTATGTTAAATGGAATGTGACGAGACAATATTGTTTCATATGGAACGGCCAAGAGCGGCATGTACTGGTGAAAGTGTAATTTGAAAATAATAATAATAATCATCTTAAGGCTAAGTAGATTTCCTCATTTCATATTCATAGTTTTAACATTATGTCCAGAATGTTTACATAGTGCCCTATCAGTCCTTCTCTAAAAAGGTAGATTATGAAAATTTTCATGTACCTGTGTTTTAAATATAGGCCTGCACAATACCATAATCCTAATCAATTTAGAAAATGTTTGTACCATGGTTGGTTCAAAACCATATTTCATTGTAGAATCCCTGAATATTGTCTTGTATTTCTGAATACAGGATCAATGCTTCAATATGTTCAAGGAGCATTTCATACCCTAACATAAATGCGGAAATTGCACAAAAGCTGTCATATGATGACCTGATAGCCGATTTTGCAGCCCAGAAATGTAGACATGTGCCTCTGTACTAACTTGCTTGCACTTTGTTTATTTCCAGATGTTTATTTGTTAATAGTAGTGGCATTGAGTTTTATTTTAATTCATTTAGCTTTTATTTATTTGAGTATTTGGTGCCATTGTTAGTTTTAGAAAGACTTATTATTTATCACTTATTTTTGTGAACATTTTTAAAACTTCAATATTGACACTTAGAAGTAGGGCTGGGTATCGATTCAGATTTCCAGAATCGATTTAATTCGATTCACAAGGGCCCGATTCAATTCATGATTCACAACGATTTTCGATTCAGTTGAGGAATTCATGCAGCACATATTTTAGACAGTCAAAAGTACCAATGCTGCAAAGAGTAGAAACTTCTTGCTCTAATTTAATGCATTAGTAAGAATATGAATATTTACATGAGGAATTGAATCCATTGCAGTTACATTAATCTGTTTCATTTAACATGGCCTGATAAAAACAATAAATAATAATTTAAATAAATTACAACCACAGCACAGGCTGTGTAAATAAATTGACAAAAATGGGGGGGTCGATATATTGATACATGGTTTTATGTATCGATATTGGGATATGAAAAGGTGTATCGATATGATAGCGATATATCGATATTTCAAACCCAGCCCTACTTACAAGTTATTTCGTTTAATAAAGCAAAACTGACAAATACTCAGATATTGTTCATTTCTACCAGGGGAGGGGTGATGGGGTGTGCGGACAGAGTGTTGGGTGGCACCACAAAACATTTATGCTTAGGGCACCAAAATAGCTAGCGCCCTGGGCACAAGCATGACCTTAGGCATACGCAACTCAATATGTTTGCAAAATATTTCATTGGAACACGAGGTTTGCCTGCAACGGCAGTGGCTATCAAAACAGGTCAATAATTTCATATAACTTAACTCATGTCAATATTATTTTGTTTAGCTCAGTAAAAATAAGTAAAAACTAGAGCTGCGAGCAGCTATAAAGGGCCCTCGCAGCCCGGGCCACGTTGGGGTACTTGCACGTTGGGGAACTTGCACATTGGGGTACTGGCACATTGGAAGCAGAATTTCTTTGAAAATGGCATGATAAACGTGGATTTATTTTTTATTTTTTTTGCCAGGTGTGATGAGTGTGTCAAGCTCAATGGGTTTTGGTGATTGTTAAGATCTGCAAAAATCAGCGTCTTATTTTTTATTTTTAGGCAATGAGTTGCCCTGATTGGTATTTTTTGTAAAAGTGTATATACACATCATCGCTCGTTGTACTCATTGCACAATGTTACTTTTATTGTCCAAAGGGGCAATCAAAAATGAATAAAACAAAATGGAAATGTACATACGTTTGGATCGGTGTGAAGCCAGTGAACAATTTGAGTGGTGGAAACTAAAAGAATATTCATAAATGACTGAGTTATCACACTTAGAATGAGTGTACATTTTTTGTACAAAATACCGTATGTGGGGTATTTTTTTTTTATTCCTCAAGGGCTAGGTGGCGCTGCATATATAACTGAATGTTGTCACAGAGATAACTTCAGGCCTTGACGATAAACATACATGTCAAGTTTGGGATTTTTTGGAGCATGTACCGGGGAGTTATCAAGCATATCCTTTTTCATTGTGAAACACAAAATTTGATGCCCCGCCCTCATCATATAGTATTTCGAAAAGACAAAATTTTTCCCCCTGTCGTTGGCTCAGGTCTTGACATGGTCCAGGCCAAGTCTTAACTCAGTCGGATGAAACGTGTAGGAGAAGTGGGCTAAAGTCTGCCCCCTGTGAATGTGCAAAAATCGTCAAAAATGGGACATTCAAAAATTCGTAGCTCACTTCCTGTTCATTTTAGCATATGGGTCCAAGAGACTTTTTTGTAGGTCTTGGGCTCCCTCATACACCTAAAAATATTCGTCGTTCTTGCTTAAACGTACAACCGGGGCTGCTTAGTTAAAAACTTCTAGGGGGCGCTATTGAGTCATTTTTGTAAAAATAGCACAATCAACAATAAAATATTGCTCATTTTACCAGGCCAGATGTGTGTGCCAAGTTTCATGAGTTTCTGTGCATGTTTAGACCCTCAAAACTGGCGTTGTTTTCTTGGCGAACAGCGCTTAGCCACGCCCACAGCAATTCGCGAAAACTCACAAACTTCGTGTTGTGACATCATGAAGGCCGAAACCCTCATCTGAGCAAATATGAGGTAGGTCCAGTTAACGTGTTTGGAGAAAAACGTAGAAGAAAATTCGTAAGAAAAAAAATTGCCACTAGGTGGCGCTATCAGTTAGATGAAATATAAGTCAGTAGATGTCTTTAGGGCTGGACTCTCATCAAATGTGTGAAATTTTGAGAAGATAGGATCATCTCGGTCAAGTTAATGCAGCTTTTATTTTCACGAAAAATCTTCAGACTTGGGCGTCACCGTAGCGGCCACGCCCTTTGGCGAAAAGTTACAATATTCGGTGTGGGGCATGATCAACATCTTAAGGCTTTTCTGACCAATTTTCAAATGGATCCCTTCAACGAGCTCAGCACAGTAGCTAAAAACGTAAAGTATGACATTTATGGTAACCACTAGGTGGCGCTATATGTATAACTGAATTTTGTCATATAGATGTTTTCAGGCCGTGACTATTACGTTGCCTGAGAAGTTTGAGATTTTTTGGAGCTTGTACATGGGAGTTATTCAGCATTTGCTCTTTCTGGACAAATGAAATTTTAAAGTCAATATTTGATGCTCCGCCCCCGTCATATAGTATTTCGAAAAGGCAAGATGTTTTGCCCAGCTGTTCTCTCAGGTCTTGAGATGATAAATGCCAAGTTTGAAGTCAATTGGATGAAAAATGTTTGCAAAGGGGGAAAAAGCATGACCACAGTGAATGTGCCAAAATAGGCCAAAATTGGACATTAAAAAATTCATAGCTCACTTCCTGTACATTTTAGCTACATGGTCCCAATAGACTTTTTTGTGCGTCTCGGGGTGCTACACGTGCCTGCCAATTTTCGTTGCTCTAGCTCAAACGTGCCGGGCTTGGTTTTTATTTTTCTACGCTAGGGGGCGCTATAGAGTCGCGTTGTTATAACGACTTCATAATATCAAATTTTTCGCCGGACCTGAGGAGTGTGCAAAGTTCGGTGAGTTTTCGTGAATATTTAGGTACCCAAAATCGCGATTGTTTGCGGAGAATAAAGAATAATAATAATAATAATAATAACTAGAGCTGCGAGCAGCTATAAAGGGCCCTCGCAACCCGGGCCACGTTGGGGTATTTGCACGTCGGGGTACTGGCATGTTGGGGTACTGTCAAATAGGAAACCATCTAAATTTTAAACGTTTTTGCCATGCTTTGTGTTTGTAAAGTTTCATGGAAAGGCCAAAAATGATGCACAATTAACAAAATAAAATCAAAATGGATTGGCACATGGCTATATAGAATACTTTTTGAATATATTAGGCATGCCTGCCAATATTCACACATCTAGCTGAATCATATAATCGGAAAGACTTCATAAAAATGTCTAGAGGGCGCTATTGAAGCATTTATTGCAAATTTAATAAGAAATCTCTAAAATATTCATGCTTATGACAAGCCTGATGTGTGTGTAAAGTTTCATGAGTTTTTGCACATGTTTAGACCAAAAAAAAAAAAAGCAGCATTTTACTTGGCAAACAATGCATCGCCATGAAACGGCGTGGGACAAAATAAATAACTTTCGATAACTTTGTATCTTAAACATCTTAAGATGAAGCACACCAAGTTTGAAGACAGTCGGATAAATTTTGTAGGAGGAGTTCGTTAAAATATGACCCCTAAAAAAGGCCACAAAAAATGGCTACAAATCCCAACGTAAATCAAAATGGCGGACTTCCTGTTTGTTTTGGAAGATGGTTCCAAGAGACTATTTTGTACATCGTGGGCTCTTATGTATGCCTCTAAATTATCATAGCGCTAGGTGAAACGTACAACCGGGAATGCTTCGTTAAAGAGGAGTTTTTTACCTCAAAATGTGATGACCGGCCCTTTCGGGACTTCCTGTTGGGTTTAGCACATGGCACCAAGAGACTTTTTTGTACATTGTGGGCTGTTAAATTTGTCTCCAAATTTTCGTAGCTCTCGCTGCTTCGTACAACTGTGAATGCTTCATTAAGAGGGAATTTTTTCCTTTGCAAACTGTGCATGCCACGGCAACAGCGTGCGACGAAATAAAAAGCTTTCAATAACTTTTCATCTTCAACATTTTAAGATGAATCACACCAAGTTTGGAGATGATCGGATAAACTCTGTAGGAGGAGTTCGTTAAAATAAGACCCCTATGAAATGGCCCAAAAAATGGCAACACGTTCCAAAGTAAATCAAAATGGCGGACTTCCTGTTCGGTTTAGCATATGGTTCAAAAAGAGTTTTTTGTACCTTGAGGGCTGTTACATATGTCTTCAAATGTTGGTAACTCTAGGTGAAATGTACAGCCGGGAATGCTTCATTAAATAAGAATTTTGAAACACAAAATTTGATGCCTCGCCTCTGGCGGACTTCCTGTTAGGTTTAGCATATGGTTCAAAAAGAGTTTTTTGTAGATCATAGTCTGTTACATATGTGTACCAATTTTCGTGGCTCTCAATTAAACGTACCACGGCAATGCTTTGTTAAGTAAGAATTTTGAAACTGTAAATTTGATGCCCCGCCACCGTCATATAGTATGTCAAAAACTTTAGATTTTTTACCATGATGTTGTCCCAGGTCTTGAGATGGTACAGCCCAAGTTTGAAGTCAATCGGGTTAACCGTGTAGGAGAAGCGGGCAAAAGTATGACCCCTGTAAATGTGCAAAAATGGGCCAAAATTGGACATTCAAATACTCATACCTCACTTCCTGTCTATTTTAGGGTACACATATCAAAGAGGTTTTTGTTCATCTGGATGTGCTACAGGTGCCACACAATTTTCGTAGCCATAGGACAATCGTAGCGGGACAGGGATCCGTTAAACCTATGTAGGTGGCGCTACAGAGCCATTTTTCTGTTATCACGTATGGCGACTTTAAAATATCAAATTTTTCGCCAGGCCCGATCTCCGTGTAAAGTTTGGTGAGTTTTCGTTCATGTTTAGTGCCTCAAAAATGTGGTTGTTTGCGGAAAAGAATAATAACAAAGAAAAAGAAGAAGAAGAATAACTAGAGCTGCGAGCAGCTATAAAGGGCCCTCGCAACCCGGGCCACGTTGGGGTACTTGCACGTCGGGGTACTGGCACGTTGGGGTACTGTCAAATCGGACAAGGACCATCTAAAATGTTTTTGACAAGCTTTGTGAGTGCAAAAGGCCAAAGATGGTGTGCAATTCCCAAAATAAATTCAAAATGGCGGACTTCCTTTTAGGTTTAGCATACGGCTACAGAATACTTTTTGTAGGTCTTAAGCTAATAGGTATGCCTCCCAGTTTTCACAAATCTAGGTCAAGTCATCTTTAGTTGTGTATCGCTTGAATCATACAATTGGAAATGCTCCATAAAAATGCATGGAGGGCGCTATTGAGCACAACGTTGGGTTACTTGCACGTCAAGGTACTGGCACGTTGGGGTACTGTTACATGGAACAAGGACCATTTAAAATGTAAGTTTTTTCCATGCCTTGTCTGTGCAAAGTTTAATGAAAGAGGCCAAAAATGATGTATAATTCCCAAAATAAAATCAAAATAGCGGACTTCCTCTTTGGTTTGGCAAATGGCTACATCATACTTTTTTGTAGGTATTAGGCTGATAGGGGTCTGTCCTAATTTTCACAAATCTAGCAGAATCATACAATCGGAAATACTTCATAAAAATGTCTAGAGGGCGCTATTTATTGCAAATTGCACAATAAATCTCTAAAAATTCATGTTCATGACAAGTCTGATGTGTTTGCAAAGTTTCATGAGTTTTCACACATGTATAGATAAAAAAACAAAGCAGCACTTTACTTGGCAAACAATGCATCGCTATAGCAGCAGCGTGCGACAAAATAAAAAACTTTCGATAACTTTGCATCTTAAACATCTTAAGATGAAACACACCAAGTTTGAAGACGGTCGGATGAACTTTGTACGAGGAGTTCGTTAAAATATGACCCCTGAAAAAGGCCACAAAAAAATGGCAACAAATCCCATCGTAAATCAAAATGGCAGACTTCCTGTTTGGTTTAGCACATGGTTCCAAGAGACTTTTTTGTACATCGTGGGCTCTTATGTATGCCTGCAAATTATCATCGCGCTAGGTGAAACGTACAACCGGGAATGCTTCGTTAAAGAGGAGTTTTCTAGCTCAAAATGTGATGCCCGGCCCCTGGGGGACTTCCTGTTGGGTTTAGCACATGGCACCAAGAGACTTTTTTTGTACATTGTGGGCTGTTACAAATGTCTACAAATTTTTGTAGCTCTAGCTACTTCGTACAACTGGGAATGCTTCATTAAGAAGGATTTTTTTCCTTTGCAAAAAGTGCATGCCACGACAACAGCGTGCGAAGAAATAAAGAGCTTTCAATAAGTTTTCATCCTCAACATCTTAAGATGAGTCACACCAAGTTTGAAGATGATCGGATAAACTCTGTAGGAGGAGTTCGTTAAAATATGACCCCTATGAAATGGCCCAAAAAATGGCAACACATTCCAAAGTAAATCAAAATGGCGGACGTCCTGTTAGGTTTAGCATATGGTTCAAAAAGAGTTTTTTGTACCTCGAGGGCTGTTATATACCTCTACAAATTTTGGTAACTCTAGGTGAAACGTACAGCCGGGTATGCTTTGTTAAAGAGGAGTTTTCTAGCTCAAAATGTGATGCCCGGCCCCTGGGGGACTTCCTGTTGGGTTTAGCACATGGCACCAAGAGACTTTTTTTGTACATTGTGGGCTGTTACAAATGTCTACAAATTTTTGTAGCTCTAGCTACTTCGTACAACTGGGAATGCTTCATTAAGAAGGATTTTTTTCCTTTGCAAAAAGTGCATGCCACGACAACAGCGTGCGAAGAAATAAAGAGCTTTCAATAAGTTTTCATCCTCAACATCTTAAGATGAGTCACACCAAGTTTGAAGATGATCGGATAAACTCTGTAGGAGGAGTTCGTTAAAATATGACCCCTATGAAATGGCCCAAAAAATGGCAACACATTCCAAAGTAAATCAAAATGGCGGACGTCCTGTTAGGTTTAGCATATGGTTCAAAAAGAGTTTTTTGTACCTCGAGGGCTGTTATATACCTCTACAAATTTTGGTAACTCTAGGTGAAACGTACAGCCGGGTATGCTTTGTTAAAGAGGAGTTTTTTAGCTCAAAATGTGATGCCCGGCCCCTGGGGGACTTCCTGTTGGGTTTAGCACAGGGCACCAAGAGACTTTTTTGTACATCTTGGGCTGTTACGTATGTCTACAAATTTTCGTAGCTCTCGCTGCTTCGTACAAGTTGGAATGCTTCTTTAAGGATATTTTTTTTCCTTTGCAAACAGTGCATGCCATGACAACAGCGTGCGACGAAATACAAAGCTTTCAATAACTTTTCATCTTCAACATGTTAGGATGAATCACACCAAGTTTGAAGATGATCGGATAAACACTGTAGGAGGAGTTCGTTAAAATAAGACCCCAATGAAATGGCCCAAAAAATGGCAACACGTTCCAAAATAAATCAAAATGGCGGACTTCCTGTGAGGTTTAGCATATGGTTCAAAAAGAGTTTTTTGTAGGTCATAGTCTGTTACATATGTGTACCAATTTTCGTAGCTCTAGATTAGACGTACAACCGGCAATGCTTCGTGAAGTAAGAATTTTTAAACTCTAAATTTGATGCGTCGCCGCCGTCATATAGTATATCAAAAACTTTAGATTTTTTACAATGATGTTGTCCCAGGTGTTGAGATGGTCCATCCCAAGTTTGAAGTCAATCAGGTTAACCGTGTAGGAGAAGCGGGCAAAAGTATGACCCCTGTAAATGTGCAAAACTGGGCCAAAATTGGACATTCAGATGATCATACCTCACTTTCTGTCTATTTTAGGGTACACACATCAAAGAGGTTTTTGTTCATCTGGATGTGCTACGGGTGCCACACAATTTTCGTCGCCATAGGACAATCGTAGCGGGACAGGGATCCGTTTAACCCATGTAGGTGGCGCTATGGAGCCATTTTTCTGTTATCATGTATGGCGACTTTAAAATATCAAATTTTTCGCCAGGCCTGATGTGCGTGTAAAGTTTGGTGAGTTTTCGTTCACGTTTAGCGTCTCAAAAATGCGATTGTTTGCGGAGAATAATAATAATAATAATAATAATAATAACTAGAGCTGCGAGCAGCTATAAAGGGCCCTCGCAACCTGGGCCACGTTGGGGTACTTGCACGTCGGGGTACTGGCACGTTGGGGTACTGTCAAATCGGACAAGGACCATCTAAAATGTTTTTGACAAGCTTTGTGAGTGCAAAAGGCCAAAGATGGTGTGCAATTCCCAAAATAAATTCAAAATGGCGGACTTCCTTTTAGGTTTAGCATACGGCTACAGAATACTTTTTGTAGGTCTTAAGCTAATAGGTATGCCTCCCAGTTTTCACAAATCTAGGTCAAGTCATCTTTAGTTGTGTATCGCTTGAATCATACAATTGGAAATGCTCCATAAAAATGCATAGAGGGCGCTATTGAGCACAACGTTGGGTTACTTGCACGTCAGGGTACTGGCACGTTGGGGTACTGTTACATGGAACAAGGACCATTTAAAATGTTAGTTTTTTCCATGCCTTGTCTGTGCAAAGTTTAATGAAAGAGGCCAAAAATGATGTATAATTCCCAAAATAAAATCAAAATAGCGGACTTCCTCTTTGGTTTGGCAAATGGCTACATAATACTTTTTTGTAGGTATTAGGCTGATAGGGGTCTGTCCTAATTTTCACAAATCTAGCAGAATCATACAATCGGAAATACTTCATAAAAATGTCTAGAGGGCGCTATTTATTGCAAATTGCACAATAAATCTCTAAAAATTCATGTTCATGACAAGTCTGATGTGTTTGCAAAGTTTCATGAGTTTTCACACATGTATAGATAAAAAAACAAAGCAGCACTTTACTTGGCAAACAATGCATCGCTATAGCAGCAGCGTGCGACAAAATAAAAAACTTTCGATAACTTTGCATCTTAAACATCTTAAGATGAAACACACCAAGTTTGAAGACGGTCGGATGAACTTTGTACGAGGAGTTCGTTAAAATATGACCCCTGAAAAAGGCCACAAAAAATGGCAACAAATCCCATCGTAAATCAAAATGGCAGACTTCCTGTTTGGTTTAGCACATGGTTCCAAGAGACTTTTTTGTACATCGTGGGCTCTTATGTATGCCTGCAAATTATCATCTCGCTAGGTGAAACGTACAACCGGGAATGCTTCGTTAAAGAGGAGTTTTCTAGCTCAAAATGTGATGCCCGGCCCCTGGGGGACTTCCTGTTGGATTTAGCACATGGCACCAAGAGACTTTTTTTGTACATTGTGGGCTGTTACATATGTCTACAAATTTTTGTAGCTCTAGCTACTTCGTACAACTGGGAATGCTTCATTAAGAAGGATTTTTTTCCTTTGCAAAAAGTGCATGCCACGACAACAGCGTGCGACGAAATAAAGAGCTTTCAATAACTTTTCATCCTCAACATCTTAAGATGAGTCACACCAAGTTTGAAGATGATCGGATAAACTCTGTAGGAGGAGTTCGTTCAAATATGACCCCTATGAAATGGCCCAAAAAATGGCAACACATTCCAAAGTAAATCAAAATGGCGGACGTCCTGTTAGGTTTAGTATATGGTTCAAAAAGAGTTTTTTGTACCTCGAGGGCTGTTATATACCTCTACAAATTTTGGTAACTCTAGGTGAAACGTACAGCCGGGTATGCTTTGTTAAAGAGGAGTTTTTTAGCTCAAAATGTGATGCCCGGCCCCTGGGGGACTTCCTGTTGGGTTTAGCACAGGGCACCAAGAGACTTTTTTGTACATCTTGGGCTGTTACATATGTCTACAAATTTTCGTAGCTCTCGCTGCTTCGTACAAATGGGAATGCTTCTTTAAGGATATTTTTTTTCCTTTGCAAACAGTGCATGCCATGACAACAGCGTGCGACGAAATACAAAGCTTTCAATAACTTTTCATCTTCAACATCTTAAGATGAATCACACCAAGTTTGAAGATGATCGGATAAACACTGTAGGAGGAGTTCGTTAAAATAAGACCCCAATGAAATGGCCAAAAAAATGGCAACACGTTCCAAAATAAATCAAAATGGCGGACTTCCTTTGAGGTTTAGCATATGGTTCAAAAAGAGTTTTTTGTAGGTCATAGCCTGTTACATATGTGTACCAATTTTCGTAGCTCTAGATTAAACGTACAACCGGCAATGCTTCGTGAAGTAAGAATTTTTAAACTCTAAATTTCATGCGTCGCCGCCGTCATATAGTATATCAAAAACTTTAGATTTTTTACAATGATGTTGTCCCAGGTGTTGAGATGGTCCATCCCAAGTTTGAAGTCAATCGGGTTAACCGTGTAGTAGAAGCGGGCAAAAGTATGACCCCTGTAAATGTGCAAAACTGGGCCAAAATTGGACATTCAGATGATCATACCTCACTTTCTGTCTATTTTAGGGTACACACATCAAAGAGGTTTTTGTTCATCTGGATGTGCTACGGGTGCCACACAATTTTCGTCGCCATAGGACAATCGTAGCGGGACAGGGATCCGTTTAACCTATGTAGGTGGCGCTATGGAGCCATTTTTCTGTTATCATGTATGGCGACTTTAAAATATCAAATTTTTCGCCAGGCCTGATGTGCGTGTAAAGTTTGGTGAGTTTTCGGTCACGTTTAGTGTCTCAAAAATGCGATTGTTTGCGGAGAAGAATAATAAGAATAAGAATAATAACTAGAGCTGCGAGCAGCTATAAAGGGCCCTCGCAACCCGGGCCACGTTGGGGTATATGCAAGTCGGGGGACTTGCACGTTGGGGTACTGTTAAATAGACAAGGACCATGGAAAATAGAAATGCATTTGCCGTGCCTTGTGTGTAAAAAGGTGCAGTAAAAGGCCAAAAATGATGCACAATTCCCAAAATAAATTCAAAAGTGTGGACTTTCTGATGTGTGTGCAAAGTTTCATGAAAAGTCGCTCGTTTGATATTCAAAACCAGCATCTGTTTATTTGAAAACATTGCATGGCACAGAGATGGTGTGTGATCAAATAAAAAGCTTTTTGATGACTCTTAATGTGGTGTCGCTGTGCAACACATATGTATTCATGACATAGTGAAGTATTGTGACAGTTTTGTAGGGTCCAGCAAACAGTAAATGTGTGACAGTTATTCAAGAAAAAATGTAGCTTTGAAGCAGGCTAACCAATGACATCATCTAAAGGGGAAAAAAGCACATGAGCAAGCATAGGTATAAGTAGAGGAGAAAAAGAGATGAAAGAAGTGCGAGAGATGGAACAGGAGAGGAATGCAGCTGTTTATGTATAGCTGTTGTAACAGGACAGATTAAATAACACTTTAACCTGGGGTTAACAGCGCCCTAGGACAGATAAACTCTTTAGTGTAAAAGTTTTCTGGGACAGATGAATCCCTTGGGGTCAAAGAGTTTGGGTTAGCACATAGTCTGTCTTAGGATAATGTAACCTCCATGGATGAATTAGTCCTAGGACGCTTTGACCTGCGGGCTAAAACTTCAGGGGGGTTAACCTGTCCTGTTATATTGTGATCATCGTCTTCGTGCATGTCCTCAGTGGCTTCTTCTGTCTGTGTGGCAGCATTTGATACATCTGTAGAACAAAAAAGAATGAAGAATCATGTTAGATCTGTGAAGTTTGGTTGTCTTAGGTGTACAGAACAGTCGTGTGCATATTTTTAGCATGGTAGTGTCTTAATACAAATGCATATTATGTAATGCACTGTATATGGATATTACAGACGTAATATTTGACGGTGATCTTATATTCATAGTTTTTGCCCGTTAATAAATAATATAGCTAGTAAGTAATAAGACACGCAAAAATGGTATAGTTGAATCCTCTGGGTCAAAAAGCAATGTTTTAGGATTGTGTGATGAAATGATGAATAAAAGTAAGGATACGACAGGTACATAAATGGTTATATATACACACGGACATATATATTTATACAGTATAACAGTGCCGCATGTATTGGTTTTAAGGAAAGAGTTGAAAAGCAGTGTTCAGAAAAAAGCATAAGACGCACAAAGTACCATTTCACTACATGTAATAAGTTGTCAAGTAGACATGTGAATTAAGTGGTTAAGATAGTGGCTACTGTGCAAGTAAGCTTCAATTGTCTCTAAAAGGTTAGCATATGTGTTCTACATGATATCAATGGCTAGACGTGCTCGTGGAGAAACATTACAAACAGAAAAACACACTAAAGGTGCCTTTAACAAACCTGTTAATAAATGAGAACTTAATACATATATGTATGGCATACTGTATATGATTGAGAAAGTTGTCCTGTTTAGTTTATGTATTGTATACTTACGGAAAAAAGGTGGCAATCTTTGCGTATGGAGTTGATTAGAGGGTCTTTATCAAAAGAGAATTTGCTTGTTGATTTGTTCATGTTCTGTAGAAAAGCAAAGGAGTAGAAATAAATACAGTATCATACTTCATAAACATACAAGAAATTTGTAGCTGTATTAACCATTGTTGGTATTTGAAGTGATAATTTAGGAATAGAAGTGTAGTGATTGCAGAATTTATAGAGTGCTTACCTTGTATGACTTTGTAGATGGAAATGTCTTTTGTTGAAAGAGCTCTTTGTTGTCTACTATATATGCAAGGACAAGCATAAGTAGGTGTGGTTATGAAGTACTTGACCATTGAAATAAAGCAGTGGTATCAAATGTATGGAGCGTGGTTTGGCTCAGGCCTGCAAAGGGGTTTAATGTGGCACAAGAGATAATCTTGTAAGGTACAAAAAATAATAATAATATAATAGGTATGCCTCTGAGTTTTCACAAATCTAGGTCAAGTCAAGTCATCTTTAGTTATTTCGCACTTGAATCATCCAATCGGAAATGCTCCATAAAAAATGTATAGAGGGTGCGATTTATTGCAAATTGCACAAGAAATCTCTAAAAATTCATGTTAATGACAAGTCTGATGTGTGTGCAAAGTTTCACGAGTTTTCACACATGTATAGATAAAAAAAAACAAAGCAGCACTTTACTTGGCAACCAATGCATCGCTATAGCAGCAGCGTGCGACAAAATAAAAAACTTTCGATAAATTTGCATCTTAAACATCTTAAGATGAAACACACCAAGTTTGAACACGGTCGGATGAATTTTGTAGGAGGAGTTAAAATATGACCCCTAAAAAAGGCCACAAAAAAAGTCTACAAATCCCATCATAAATCAAAATGGCGGACTTCCTGTTTGGTTTAGCACATGGTTCCAAGAGACTTTTTTGTACATCGTGGGCTCTTATGTATGCCTCTAAATTATCATAGCGCTAGGTGAAACGTACAACCGGGAATGCTTCGTTAAAGAGGAGTTTTTTAGCTCAAAATGTGATGCCCGGCCCCTACGGGACTTCCTGTTGGGTTTAGCACATGGCACCAAGAGACTTTTTTGTACATCGTGGGCTGTTACATTTGTCTCCAAATTTTCGTAGCTCTAGCTGCTTCGTACAACTGGGAATGCTTCATTAAGAAGTAATTTTTTCCTTTGCAAACTGTGCATGCCACGGCAACAGCGTGCGACAAAATAAAAAGCTTTCAATAACTTTTCATCTTCAACATCTTAAGATGAATCACACCAAGTTTGGAGATGATCGGATAAACTCTGTAGGAGGAGTTCGTTAAAATAAGACCCCTATGAAATGGCCCAAAAAATGGCAACACGTTCCAAAGTAAATCAAAATGGCGGACTTCCTGTTCGGTTTAGCATATGGTTCAAAAAGAGTTTTTTGTACCTTGAGGGCTGTTACATATGTCTTCAAATATTGGTAACTCTAGGTGAAATGTACAGCCGGGAATGCTTCATTAAGTTAGAATTTTGAAACACAAAATTTGATGCCTCGCCTCTGGCGGACTTCCTGTTAGGTTTAGCATATGGCACCAACAGGCTTTTTTGTAGATCATAGTCTGTTACATATGTGTACCAATTTTCGTAGCTCTAGATTAAACGTACCACCGGCAATGCTTCGTTAAGTAAGAATTTTGAAACTGTAAATTTGATGCCCCGCCACCGTCATATAGTATGTCAAAAACTTTAGATTTTTTACCGTGATGTTGTCCCAGGTGTTGAGATGGTACAGCCCAAGTTTGAAGTCAATCGGGTTAACCGTGTAGGAGAAGCGGGCAAAAGTATGACCCCTGTAAATGTGCAAAAATGGGCCAAAATTGGACATTCAAATACTCATACCTCACTTCGTGTCTATTTTAGGGTACACATATCAAAGAGGTTTTTGTTCATCTGGATGTGCTACAGGTGCCACACAATTTTCGTAGCCATAGGACAATCGTAGCGGGACAGGGATCCGTTAAACCTATGTAGGTGGCGCTACAGAGCCATTTTTCTGTTATCATGTATGGCGACTTTAAAATATCAAATTTTTCGCCAGACCCGATCTGCGTGTAAAGTTTGGTGAGTTTTCGTTCATGTTTAGTGCCTCAAAAATGTGGTTGTTTGCGGAAAAGAATAATAACAAAGAAGAAGAAGAAGAACTAGAGCTGCGAGCAGCTATAAAGGGCCCTCGCAACCCGGGCCACGTTGGGGTATTTGCACGTCGGGGTACTGGCATGTTGGGGTACTGTCAAATAGGAAACCATCTAAATTTTAAACGTTTTTTCCATGCTTTGTGTTTGTAAAGTTTCATGGAAAGGCCAAAAACGATGCACAATTAACAAAATAAAATCAAAATGGATTGGCACATGGCTATATAGAATACTTTTTGAATATATTAGGCATGCCTGCCAATATTCACACATCTAGCTGAATCATATAATCGGAAAGACTTCATAAAAATGTCTAGAGGGCGCTATTGAAGCATTTATTGCAAATTTAATAAGAAATCTCTAAAATATTCATGCTGATGACAAGCCTGATGTGTGTGTAAAGTTTCATGAGTTTTTGCACATGTTTAGACCAAAACAAAAAAGCAGCATTTTACTTGGCAAACAATGCATCGCCATGACAACGGCGTGCGACAAAATAAATAACTTTCGATAACTTTGCATCTTAAACATCTTAAGATGAAACATACCAAGTTTGAAGACAGTCGGATAAATTTTGTAGGAGGGGTTCGTTAAAATATGACCCCTGAAAAAGGCCACAAAAAATGGCAACAAATCCCATCATAAATCAAAATGGCGGACTTCCTGTTTGGTTTAGCACATGGTTCCAAGAGACTTTTTTGTACATCGTGGGCTCTTATGTATGCCTGCAAATTATCATCGCGCTAGGTGAAACGTACAACCGGGAATGCTTCGTTAAAGAGGAGTTTTCTAGCTCAAAATGTGATGCCCGGCCCCTGGGGGACTTCCTGTTGGGTTTAGCACATGGCACCAAGAGACTTTTTTGTACACTGTGGGCTGTTACATATGTCTACAATTTTTTGTAGCTCTAGCTACTTCGTACAACTGGGAATGCTTCATTAAGAGGGATTTTTTTCCTTTGCAAAAAGTGCATGCCACGACAACAGCGTGCGACGAAATAAAGAGCTTTCAATAACTTTTCATCCTCAACATCTTAAGATGAGTCACACCAAGTTTGAAGATGATCGGATAAACTCTGTAGGAGGAGTTCGTTAAAATATGACCCCTATGAAATGGCCCAAAAAATGGCAACACATTCCAAAGTAAATAAAAATGGCGGACATCCTGTTAGGTTTAGCATATGGTTCAAAAAGAGTTTTTTGTACCTCGAGGGCTGTTATATACCTCTACAAATTTTGGTAACTCTAGGTGAAACGTACAGCCGGGTATGCTTTGTTAAAGAGGAGTTTTTTAGCTTAAAATGTGATGCCCGGCCCCTGGGGGACTTCCTGTTGGGTTTAGCACAGGGCACCAAGAGACTTTTTTGTACATCTTGGGCTGTTACATATGTCTACAAATTTTCGTAGCTCTAGCTGCTTCGTACAACTGGCAATGCTTCTTTAAGGATATTTTTTTTCCTTTGCAAACAGTGCATGCCATGACAACAGCGTGCGACGAAATACAAAGGTTTCAATAACTTTTCATCTTCAACATCTTAAGATGAATCACACCAAGTTTGAAGATGATCGGATAAACACTGTAGGAGGAGTTCGTTAAAATAAGACCCCAATGAAATGGCCAAAAAAATGGCAACACGTTCCAAAATAAATCAAAATGGCGGACTTCCTGTGAGGTTTAGCATATGGTTTAAAAAGAGTTTTTTGTAGGTCATAGCCTTTTACATATGTGTACAAATTTTCGTAGCTCTAGATTAAACGTACAACCGGCAATGCTTCATGAAGTAAGAATTTTTAAACTCTAAATTTGATGCGTCGCCGCCGTCATATAGTATATCAAAAACTTTAGATTTTTTACAATGATGTTGTCCCAGGTGTTGAGATGGTCCATCCCAAGTTTGAAGTTAATCGGGTTAACCGTGTAGGAGAAGCGGGCAAAAGTATGACCCCTGTAAATGTGCAAAACTGGGCCAAAATTGGACATTCAGATGATCATACCTCACTTTCTGTCTATTTTAGGGTACACACATCAAAGAGGTTTTTGTTCATCTGGATGTGCTACGGGTGCCACACAATTTTCGTCGCCATAGGACAATCGTAGCGGGACAGGGATCCGTTTAACCTATGTAGGTGGCGCTATGGAGCCATTTTTCTGTTATCATGTATGGCGACTTTAAAATATCAAATTTTTCGCCAGGCCTGATGTGCGTGTAAAGTTTGGTGAGTTTTCGTTCACGTTTAGCGTCTCAAAAATGCGATTGTTTGCGGAGAAGAATAATAATAAGAATAATAATAATAAGAAGAATTCCTACAAAAACAATAGGGCCTCGCAGCGGCACCGCCGCCGCCGCTGCTCGGGCCCTAATAATAAGAATTCCTTCAGGAACAATAGGGACCTCGCAGCGGTCGCTGCTCGGGCCCTAATAATAACTAGAGCTGCGAGCAGCTATAAAGGGCCCTCGCAACCCGGACCACGTTGGGGTACTTGCACGTCGGGGTACTGGCACGTTGGGGTACTGTCAAATAGGACAAGGACCATCTAAAATGTTTTTGACAAGCCTTGTATGTGCAAAGTTTAATCAAAACGCAAAATATGGTGTGCAATTCCCCAAATAAATTCAAAATGGCGGACTTCCTTTTAGGTTTAGCATACGGCTACAGAATACTTTTTGTAGGTCTTAAGCTAATAGGTATGCCTCCCAGTTTTCACAAATCTAGGTCAAGTCATCTTTAGTTGTGTATCGCTTGAATCATACAATTGGAAATGCTCCATAAAAATGCATAGAGGGCGCTATTGAGCACAACGTTGGGTTACTTGCACGTCAGGGTACTGGCACGTTGGGGTACTGTTACATGGAACAAGGACCATTTAAAATGTTAGTTTTTTCCATGCCTTGTCTGTGCAAAGTTTAATGAAAGAGGCCAAAAATGATGTATAATTCCCAAAATAAAATCAAAATAGCGGACTTCCTCTTTGGTTTGGCAAATGGCTACATAATACTTTTTTGTAGGTATTAGGCTGATAGGGGTCTGTCCTAATTTTCACAAATCTAGCAGAATCATACAATCGGAAATACTTCATAAAAATGTCTAGAGGGCGCTATTTATTGCAAATTGCACAATAAATCTCTAAAAATTCATGTTCATGACAAGTCTGATGTCTTTGCAAAGTTTCATAAGTTTTCACACATGTATAGATAAAAACAAACAAAGCAGCACTTCACTTGGCAAACTGCATCGCTATAGCAGCAGCGTGCGACAAAATAAAAAACTTTTGATAACTTTGCATCTTAAACATCTTAAGATGAAACACACCAAGTTTGAAGACGGTCGGATGAACTTTGTACGAGGAGTTCGTTAAAATATGACAACTGAAAAAGGCCACAAAAAATGGCAACAAATCCCATCGTAAATCAAAATGGCAGACTTCCTGTTTGGTTTATCACATGGTTCCAAGAGACTTTTTTGTACATCGTGGGCTCTTATGTATGCCTGCAAATTATCATCGCGCTAGGTGAAACGTACAACCGGGAATGCTTCGTTAAAGAGGAGTTTTCTAGCTCAAAATGTGATGCCCGGCCCCTGGGGGACTTCTTGTTGGGTTTAGCACATGGCACCAAGAGACTTTTTTGTACACTGTGGGCTGTTACATATGTCTACAATTTTTTGTAGCTCTAGCTACTTCGTACAACTGGGAATGCTTCAGTAAGAGGGATTTTTTTCCTTTGCAAAAAGTGCATGCCACGACAACAGCGTGCGACGAAATAAAGAGCTTTCAATAACTTTTCATCCTCAACATCTTAAGATGAGTCACACCAAGTTTGAAGATGATCGGATAAACTCTGTAGGAGGAGTTCGTTAAAATATGACCCCTATGAAATGGCCCAAAAAATGGCAACACATTCCAAAGTAAATCAAAATGGCGGACATCCTGTTAGGTTTAGCATATGGTTCAAAAAGAGTTTTTTGTACCTCGAGGGCTGTTATATACCTCTACAAATTTTGGTAACTCTAGGTGAAACGTACAGCCGGGTATGCTTTGTTAAAGAGGAGTTTTTTAGCTTAAAATGTGATGCCCGGCCCCTGGGGGACTTCCTGTTGGGTTTAGCACAGGGCACCAAGAGACTTTTTTGTACATCTTGGGCTGTTACATATGTCTACAAATTTTCGTAGCTCTAGCTGCTTCGTACAACTGGCAATGCTTCTTTCAGGATATTTTTTTTCCTTTGCAAACAGTGCATGCCATGACAACAGCGTGTGACGAAATACAAAGCTTTCAATAACTTTTCATCTTCAACATCTTAAGATGAATCACACCAAGTTTGAAGATGATCGGATAAACACTGTAGGAGGAGTTCGTTAAAATAAGACCCCAATGAAATGGCCAAAAAAATGGCAACACGTTCCAAAATAAATCAAAATGGCGGACTTCCTGTGAGGTTTAGCATATGGTTTAAAAAGAGTTTTTTGTAGGTCATAGCCTTTTACATATGTGTACAAATTTTCGTAGCTCTAGATTAAACGTACAACCGGCAATGCTTCATGAAGTAAGAATTTTTAAACTCTAAATTTGATGCGTCGCCGCCGTCATATAGTATATCAAAAACTTTAGATTTTTTACAATGATGTTGTCCCAGGTGTTGAGATGGTCCATCCCAAGTTTGAAGTTAATCGGGTTAACCGTGTAGGAGAAGCGGGCAAAAGTATGACCCCTGTAAATGTGCAAAACTGGGCCAAAATTGGACATTCAGATGATCATACCTCACTTTCTGTCTATTTTAGGGTACACACATCAAAGAGGTTTTTGTTCATCTGGATGTGCTACGGGTGCCACACAATTTTCGTCGCCATAGGACAATCGTAGCGGGACAGGGATCCGTTTAACCTATGTAGGTGGCGCTATGGAGCCATTTTTCTGTTATCATGTATGGCGACTTTAAAATATCAAATTTTTCGCCAGGCCTGATGTGCGTGTAAAGTTTGGTGAGTTTTCGTTCACGTTTAGCGTCTCAAAAATGCGATTGTTTGCG
This sequence comes from Festucalex cinctus, assembly GCF_051991245.1. Lineage (NCBI taxonomy): Eukaryota > Metazoa > Chordata > Actinopteri > Syngnathiformes > Syngnathidae > Festucalex > Festucalex cinctus. The sequence goes on along the minus strand of NC_135418.1, from coordinate 7,547,674 downwards.
GAGAAGAATAATAATAAGAATAATAATAATAAGAAGAATTCCTACAAAAACAATAGGGCCTCGCAGCGGCACCGCCGCCGCCGCTGCTCGGGCCCTAATAATAAGAATTCCTTCAGGAACAATAGGGACCTCGCAGCGGTCGCTGCTCGGGCCCTAATAATAACTAGAGCTGCGAGCAGCTATAAAGGGCCCTCGCAACCCGGACCACGTTGGGGTACTTGCACGTCGGGGTACTGGCACGTTGGGGTACTGTCAAATAGGACAAGGACCATCTAAAATGTTTTTGACAAGCCTTGTATGTGCAAAGTTTAATCAAAACGCAAAATATGGTGTGCAATTCCCCAAATAAATTCAAAATGGCGGACTTCCTTTTAGGTTTAGCATACGGCTACAGAATACTTTTTGTAGGTCTTAAGCTAATAGGTATGCCTCCCAGTTTTCACAAATCTAGGTCAAGTCATCTTTAGTTGTGTATCGCTTGAATCATACAATTGGAAATGCTCCATAAAAATGCATAGAGGGCGCTATTGAGCACAACGTTGGGTTACTTGCACGTCAGGGTACTGGCACGTTGGGGTACTGTTACATGGAACAAGGACCATTTAAAATGTTAGTTTTTTCCATGCCTTGTCTGTGCAAAGTTTAATGAAAGAGGCCAAAAATGATGTATAATTCCCAAAATAAAATCAAAATAGCGGACTTCCTCTTTGGTTTGGCAAATGGCTACATAATACTTTTTTGTAGGTATTAGGCTGATAGGGGTCTGTCCTAATTTTCACAAATCTAGCAGAATCATACAATCGGAAATACTTCATAAAAATGTCTAGAGGGCGCTATTTATTGCAAATTGCACAATAAATCTCTAAAAATTCATGTTCATGACAAGTCTGATGTCTTTGCAAAGTTTCATAAGTTTTCACACATGTATAGATAAAAACAAACAAAGCAGCACTTCACTTGGCAAACTGCATCGCTATAGCAGCAGCGTGCGACAAAATAAAAAACTTTTGATAACTTTGCATCTTAAACATCTTAAGATGAAACACACCAAGTTTGAAGACGGTCGGATGAACTTTGTACGAGGAGTTCGTTAAAATATGACAACTGAAAAAGGCCACAAAAAATGGCAACAAATCCCATCGTAAATCAAAATGGCAGACTTCCTGTTTGGTTTATCACATGGTTCCAAGAGACTTTTTTGTACATCGTGGGCTCTTATGTATGCCTGCAAATTATCATCGCGCTAGGTGAAACGTACAACCGGGAATGCTTCGTTAAAGAGGAGTTTTCTAGCTCAAAATGTGATGCCCGGCCCCTGGGGGACTTCTTGTTGGGTTTAGCACATGGCACCAAGAGACTTTTTTGTACACTGTGGGCTGTTACATATGTCTACAATTTTTTGTAGCTCTAGCTACTTCGTACAACTGGGAATGCTTCAGTAAGAGGGATTTTTTTCCTTTGCAAAAAGTGCATGCCACGACAACAGCGTGCGACGAAATAAAGAGCTTTCAATAACTTTTCATCCTCAACATCTTAAGATGAGTCACACCAAGTTTGAAGATGATCGGATAAACTCTGTAGGAGGAGTTCGTTAAAATATGACCCCTATGAAATGGCCCAAAAAATGGCAACACATTCCAAAGTAAATCAAAATGGCGGACATCCTGTTAGGTTTAGCATATGGTTCAAAAAGAGTTTTTTGTACCTCGAGGGCTGTTATATACCTCTACAAATTTTGGTAACTCTAGGTGAAACGTACAGCCGGGTATGCTTTGTTAAAGAGGAGTTTTTTAGCTTAAAATGTGATGCCCGGCCCCTGGGGGACTTCCTGTTGGGTTTAGCACAGGGCACCAAGAGACTTTTTTGTACATCTTGGGCTGTTACATATGTCTACAAATTTTCGTAGCTCTAGCTGCTTCGTACAACTGGCAATGCTTCTTTCAGGATATTTTTTTTCCTTTGCAAACAGTGCATGCCATGACAACAGCGTGTGACGAAATACAAAGCTTTCAATAACTTTTCATCTTCAACATCTTAAGATGAATCACACCAAGTTTGAAGATGATCGGATAAACACTGTAGGAGGAGTTCGTTAAAATAAGACCCCAATGAAATGGCCAAAAAAATGGCAACACGTTCCAAAATAAATCAAAATGGCGGACTTCCTGTGAGGTTTAGCACATGGTTCAAAAAGAGTTTTTTGTAGGTCATAGCCTGTTACATATGTGTACAAATTTTCGTAGCTCTAGATTAAACGTACAACCGGCAATGCTTCATGAAGTAAGAATTTTTAAACTCTAAATTTGATGCGTCGCCGACGTCATATAGTATATCAAAAACTTTAGATTTTTTACAATGATGTTGTCCCAGGTGTTGAGATGGTCCATCCCAAGTTTGAAGTTAATCGGGTTAACCGTGTAGGAGAAGCGGGCAAAAGTATGACCCCTGTAAATGTGCAAAACTGGGCCAAAATTGGACAGTCAGATGATCATACCTCACTTTCTGTCTATTTTAGGGTACACACATCAAAGAGGTTTTTGTTCATCTGGATGTGCTACGGGTGCCACACAATTTTCGTCGCCATAGGACAATCGTAGCGGGACAGGGATCCGTTTAACCTATGTAGGTGGCGCTATGGAGCCATTTTTCTGTTATCATGTATGGCGACTTTAAAATATCAAATTTTTCGCCAGGCCTGATGTGCGTGTAAAGTTTGGTGAGTTTTCGTTCACGTTTAGCGTCTCAAAAATGCGATTGTTTGCGGAGAAGAATAATAATAAGAATAATAATAATAAGAATAATAATAAGAAGAATTCCTACAAAAACAATAGGGCCTCGCAGCGGCACCGCCGCCGCCGCTGCTCGGGCCCTAATAATAATAATAATAATAATAATAATAATAATTTTTACAAAAACAATAGGGACCTCGCAGCGGTCGCTGCTCGGGCCCTAACTAGAGCTGCGAGCAGCTATAAAGGGCCCTCGCAGCCCGGGCCACGTTGGGGTCCTTGCACGTTGGGGTACTTGCACGTTGGGGTACTGGCACATTGGGGTACTGGCATATTGGAAGCAAAATTTCTTTGAAAATGGCATAATAAACGTTTACATGAAGAATATTTTTTTGCCAGTGTGTGTATCAAGCTCAACGGGTTTTGGTGATTGTTAAGACCTGCAAAAATCAGCGTCCTTTTTTATTTTTAGGCAATGAGTTGCCCTGATTGGTATTTTTTTGTAAAAGTGTATATACACATCATCGCTTGTTGTACTCATTGCACAATGTTACTTTTATTGTCCAAAGGGGCAATCAAAAATGAATAAAACAAAATGGAAACGTACATACGTTTGGATCGGTGTGAAGCCAGTGAACAATTTGAGTGGTGGAAACTAAAAGAATATTCATAAATGACTTAGTTATCACACTTAGAATGAGTGTACATTTTTTGTACAAAATACCGTATGTGGGGTATTTATTTATTTTTTTTAATAAGCCTCAAGGGCTAGGTGGCGCTGTATTTATAACTGAATGTTGTCATAGAGATACCTTCAGGCCTTGATTATAAGCATACATGTCAAGTGTGGGATTTTTTTTGGAGAATGTACCGTGGAGTTATTAAGCATATCCTTCATTCACGATATTGCTTTTAATGTCCACAGAGGCTATCAAAAATAAATAAAAATATATATATGTTTGGATAAGTCTGATGCCAGTGAACATTTTGAGTGGTGGAAACTAAAAGAATATTCATAAATGACTTCGTTATCACACTTAGAATGAGTTTACATTTTTTGTACAAAATACCGTATGTGGGGTATTTTTTTTTATGCCTCAAGGGCTAGGTGGCGCTGCATATATAACTGAATGTTGTCATAGAGATAGCTTCAGGCCTTGACGATAAACATACATGTCAAGTTTGGGATTTTTTGGAGCATGTACCGGGGAGTTATTAAGCATATCCTTTTTCAGTGTGAAACACAAATTTTGATGCCCCGCCTTCATCATATAGTATTTCGAAAGGTCAAGATTTTTCCCCCTGTCGTTGGCTCAGGTCTTGACATGGTCCAGGTCAAGTCTTAACTCAGTCAGATGAAACGTGTAGGAGAAGTGGGCAAAAGTCTGCCCCCTGTGAATGTGCAAAAATCGTCAGAAATGGGACATTCAAAAATTCGTAGCTCACTTCCTGTTCATTTTAGCATATGGGTCCAAGAGACTTTTTTGTAGGTCTTGGGCTCCCTCATACACCTAAAAATATTCGTCGTTTTTGCTTAAACGTACAACCGGGGCTGCTTCGTTAAAAACTTCTAGGGGGCGCTATTGAGTCATTTTTGTAAAAATAGCACAATCAACAATAAAATATTGCTTATTTTACCAGGCCAGATGTGTGTGCCAAGTTTCATGAGTTTCTGTGCATGTTTAGACCCTCAAAACTGGCGTTGTTTTCTTGGCGAACAGCGCTGAGCCACACCCACAACAATTCGCGAAAACTCGCAAACTTCGTGTTGTGACATCATGAAGGTCGAAACCCTCATCTGAGCAAATATGAGGTAGGTCCAGTTAACGTGTTTGGAGAAAAACGTAGAAGAAAATTCGTAAGAAAAAAAATTGCCACTAGGTGGCGCTATCAGTTAGATGAAATATAAGTCAGTAGATGTCTTTAGGGCTGGACTCTCATCAAATGTGTGAAATTTTGAGAAGATAGGATCATCTCGGTCAAGTTAATGCAGCTTTTATTTTCAAGAAAAATCTTCAGACTTTGCGTCACCGTAGCGGCCACGCCCTTTGGCGAAAAGTTACAATATTCAGTGTGGGGCATGATCAACATCTTAAGGCTTTTCTGACCAATTTTCAACTGGATCCCTTCAACGAGCTCAGCGCAGTAGCTAAAAACGTAAAGTATGACATTTATTGTAACCACTAGGTGGCGCTATATGTATAACTGAATTTTATCATATAGATGTTTTCAGGCCGTGACTATTACGTTGCCTGATAAGTTTGAGATTTTTTGGAGCTTGAACATGGGAGTTATTAAGCATTTGCTCTTTCTGGACAAATGAAATTTTAAAGGCAATATTTGATGCTCCGCCCCCGTCATATAGTATTTCGAAAAGGCAAGATGTTTTGCCCAGCTGTTCTCTCAGGTCTTGAGATGATAAATGCCAAGTTTGAAGTCAATTGGATGAAAAATGTTTGCAAAGGGGGAAAAAGCATGACCACAGTGAATGTGCCAAAATAGGCCAAAATTGGACATTAAAAAATTCATAGCTCACTTCCTGTACATTTTAGCTACATGGTCCCAATAGACTTTTTTGTGCGTCTCGGGGTGCTACACGTGCCTGCCAATTTTCGTTGCTCTAGCTCAAACATGCCGGGCTTGGTTTATATTTTTCTATGCTAGGGGGCGCTATAGAGTCACGTTGTTATGACGACTTCATAATATCAAATTTTTCGCCGGGCCTGAGGAGTGTGCAAAGTTTGGTGAGTTTTCGTAAATGTTTAGGTACCCAAAATCGCGATCGTTTACGGAGAATAATAATAATAATAATAATAATAATAATAATAATAATAATAATAATAATACTTCGAACGAAAAACAATAGGGACCTCGCAGCGGTCGCTGCTCGGGCCCTAACTAGAGCTGCGAGCAGCTATAAAGGGCCCTCGCAGCCCGGGCCACGTTGGGGTACTTGCACGTTGGGGAACTTGCACATTGGGGTACTGGCACATTGGAAGCAGAATTTCTTTGAAAATGGCATGATAAATATGTGGACTTTTTTTTTTTTTTTTGCCAGGTGTGATGAGTGTGTCAAGCTCAATGGGTTTTGGTGATTGTTAAGATCTGCAAAAATCAGCGTCTTTTTTTTATTTTTAGGCAATGAGTTGCTCTGATTGGTATTTTTCGTAAAAGTATATATACACACATCATCGCTCGTACTCATTGCACAATGTTGCTTTTATTGTCCATAGAGGCGATAAAAAAATAAATAAAACTAAATAAAAAATACGTATGTTTGGATCGGTCTGATACCAGTGAACATATTGAGTGGTGGAAAGTAAAAGAATATTCATAAATGACTTAGTTATCACACTTACAATGAGTTTACAATTTTTGCAAAAATACCGTAAGTGAGGCATTTTTTTTATGCCTCAAGGACTAGGTGGCGCTGTATTTATAACTGAATTTTGTCATAGAGATACCTTCAGGCCTTGACTCTAAATATACATTTCAAATATGGGATTTTTTGGAGCATGTACCTGGGAGTTATTAAGCATAGCCTTCATTCACGATATTGCTTTTAATGTCCATAGAGGCTATCAAAAATACATAAAACTAAGTAACAAAAATATGTATGTTTGGTTAGGTCTGATGCCAGTGAATATTTTGAGTGGTGGAAGGTAAAAGAATATTCCTAAATGACTTAGTTATCACACTTAGAATGAGTTTACATTTTTTGTACAAAATACCGTAAGTGGGGTATTTTTTTTTCATGCCTCAAGGGCTAGGTGGCGCTGCATATATAACTGAATGTTGTCATAGAGATACCTTCAGGCCTTGACGATAAACATACATGTCAAGTTTGGGATTTTTTGGAGCATGTATCGGGGAGTTATCAAGCATATCCTTTTTCATTGCGAAACACAAATTTTGATGCCCCGCCCTCATCATATAGTATTTTGAAAAGTCAAAATTTTTCCCCCTGTCGTTGGCTCAGGTCTTGACATGGTCCAGGCCAAGTCTTAACTCAGTCGGATGAAACGTGTAGGAGAAGTGGGCAAAAGTCTGCCCCCTGTGAATGTGCAAAAATCGTCAAAAATGGCAAGGCAAGGCAAGGCAAGGCAAGTTTATTTGTATAGCACATTTCATACACAAGGCAACTCAATGTGCTTTACACGAGGAAAGACAACACATAAGCATCAAGAAACAGTAGTTAACATTCAGAGGAAGAAAAATAAATGAAAATAGGTTACAAACTAACAATCTTAAAACATTATTCAACAAACTTTAAAAAATTTAACATAAGGAAGTTTAAAATGATAAAAATAAAAATAAAAATAAAAATAAAAATAATAATTAAAAAAAAACAACACTTAATTAAAGCTGTTTAAAAGTCCCTAATCAAAGGTATAAGAAAAAAGCAAAGTTTTTAACCTGGATTTAAAAGCATTTACACTCGGGGCTGACTTCACTTCTGTTGGCAGCCTATTCCATCTGTGAGCAGCATAATAGCTAAATGCAGCTTCACCATGTTTGCTTCGAACTCTGGGTTCCACTAGTTGGCCCGAGTCTGTAGATCTCAGAGCCCTGCTGGGTTTGTACTCAATCAGCATTTCTTGGATATATTCAGGACCCAAACCATTTAGTGATTTATAGACGAGTAGCAGAACTTTAAAATCGATTCTACAGCTGGCAGGGAGCCAGTGTAAATCCTTAAGTACTGGAGTAATATGTTCTGATCTTTTTGTTTTGGTCAGAACTCGAGCTGCAGCGTTCTGAATGAGCTGCAATTGTCTCATGTTCTTTTGAGAGAGTCCAGTCAGAAGACCGTTACAGTAATCTAGTCTGCTGGAGATAAAAGCATGGATAAGCTTCTCTTGGTCTGCTTGAAGCATGCAGTCCTTCAGTCTGGATATGTTTTTCAGCTGGTAAAAGGCTGTTTTAGTGATGAATTTAATATGATTGCTGAAGGTCAGATCTGAGTCTATTAGTACCCCAAGATTTCGAACTTGGTCTTTAGTTTCTAAAGACAGTGACTCAAGCTGTTTTTTAACAGCAATCCTCTTTTCTTTATTGCCGAAAACAATGAGCTCCGTTTTGTTTTCGTTCAGCTGAAGGAAATTTTGGTTCATCCAGTTGTTAACTTGCTCTAGAGAATGACACAATGCGTTAATAGAACTGCTGTCATTTGGGGACATCGATAAATACAGTTGTGTGTCATCTGCATAACTATGATAGTCAACATCGGTGTTCTGAAGCATTTGACCCAAAGGTAACATATACAGACTGAACAACAGTGGTCCAAGGACTGACCCTTGAGGGACCCCACATGTCATGGCCTTTCGATCAGATTCAAAATTTCCAATGGTCACAAAGTAACTCCTTTCCTCCAAATAGGACCTGAACCATTTAAGGACTGTTCCATTTAATCCCACCCAAGTTTCCAGCCTGTCTAACAGTATATTATGATCAATCGTGTCAAATGCTGCACTGAGGTCCAACAAGACGAGCACTGATACCTTCCCTGCATCAGTGCTCAATCTTATATCATTCAGTACTTTAATCAGAGCTGTTTCTGTACTGTGATGAGGTCGGAAACCTGACTGGAATTTATCCAAAAGTCCGTTTAAGCTCAAAAAATTGCTGAGCTGATTAAAAACCACTTTTTCAACTATTTTAGTTACGAAGGGAAGGTTTGCGATTGGTCTATAATTTGCTAGCAGGGAGACATCCAGTGTTCTCTTTTTTAGAATGGGCTTGACGGCGGCTACTTTCAGACATTTAGGAAGTTCACCTGATTGAAGTGAGCAATTTATTATTTGTTGTAAATCGATCTGAACAGATTTCACATGGGACATTCAAAAATTCGTAGCTCACTTCCTGTTCATTTTAGCATATGGGTCCAAGAGACTTTTTTGTAGGTCTTGGGCTCCCTCATACACCTAAAAATATTCGTCGTTCTTGCTTAAACGTACAACTGGGGCTGTTTTGTTAAAGATTTCTAGGGGGCGCTATTGAGTCATTTTTGTAAAAATAGCACAATCGGCGATAAAAAATTGCTCATTTTGCCAGGCCAGCTGTGTGTGCCAAGTTTCGTGTGTTTCTGTGCCAGTTTAGGCCCTCAAAATTGGCGTTGTTTTCTTGGCGAACAGCGCTTAGCCACGCCCACAGCGACTCGCGAAAACTCACAAACTTCGTGTTGTGACATCATGAAGGCCGAAACCCTCATCTGAGCAAATATGAGGTAGGTCCAGTTAACGTGTTTGGAGAAAAACGTAGAAGAAAATTCGTAAGAAAAAAAATTGCCACTAGGTGGCGCTATCAGTTAGATGAAATGTAAGTTAGTAGATGTCTTTAGAGCTGGACTCTCATCAATTGTGTACAATTTTGAGAAGATAGCATCATCTCGGTCAAGTTAATGCAGCTTTTGTTGTCACGAGAAATCTTCAGACTTTGCGGCACCGTAGCGGCCACGCCCTTTGGCGAAAAGTTACAATATTCGGTGTGGGGCATGATCAACATCTTAAGGCTTTTCTGACCAATTTTCAACTGGATCCCTTCAACGAGCTCAGCACAGTAGCTAAAAACGTAAAGTCTGACAATTATTGTTGCCACTAGGTGGCGCTACATGGATAACTGAATTTTATCATATAGATGTTTTCAGGCCGTGACTATTAAGTTGCCTGATAATTTTGAGATTTTTTGGAGCTTGAACATGGGAGTTATTAAGCATTTGCTCTTTCTGGACAAATGAAATTTTAAAGGCAATATTTGATGCCCCGCCCCCGTCATATAGTATTTCGAAAAGGCAAGATTTTTCCCCCAGTTGTTCTCTCAGGTCTTGAGATGATAAATGCCAAGTTTGAAGTCAATTGGATGAAAAATGTTTGCAAAGGGGGAAAAAGCATGACCACAGTGAATGTGCCAAAATAGGCCAAAATTGGACATTAAAAAATTCATAGCTCACTTCCTGTACATTTTAGCTACATGGTCCCAATAGACTTTTTTGTGCGTCTCGGGGTGCTACACGTGCCTGCCAATTTTCGTTGCTCTAGCTCAAACATGCCGGGCTTGGTTTTTATTTTTCTATGCTAGGGGGCGCTATAGAGTCGCGTTGTTATGACGACTTCATAATATCAAATTTTTCGCCGGGCCTGAGGAGTGTGCAAAGTTTGGTGAGTTTTCGTAAATGTTTAGGTACCCAAAATCGTGATCGTTTACGGAGAAAAATAATAATAATAATAATAATAATAATAATAATCCGATCGAAAAACAATAGGGACCTCGCAGCGGTAGCTGCTCGGGCCCTAATAATAATAATAATTTTTACAAAAACAATAGGGACCTCGCAGCGGTCGCTGCTCGGGCCCTAATAATAATAACTAGAGCTGCGAGCAGCTATAAAGGGCCCTCGCAGCCCGGGCCACATTGGAGTCCTTGCACGTTGGGGTACTTGCACGTTAGGGTACTGGCACGTTGGGGTACTGGCACGTTGGGGTACTGGCATATTGGAAGCAAAATTTCTTTGAAAATGGCATAATAAACGTTTACATGTAGAATATTTTTTTTGCCAGTGTGTGTCAAGCTCAACGGGTTTTGGTGATTGTTAAGACCTGCAAAAATCAGCGTCCTTTTTTATTTTTAGGCAATGAGTTGCCCTGATTGGTATTTTTTGTAAAAGTGTATATATACATCATCGCTCGTTGTACTCATTGCACAATGTTACTTTTATTGTCCAAAGGGGCAATCAAAAATGAATAAAACAAAATGGAAACGTACATACGTTTGGATCGGTGTGAAGCCAGTGAACAATTTGAGTGGTGGAAACTAAAAGAATATTCATAAATGACTTAGTCATCACACTTAGAATGAATTTACATTTTTTTGTACAAAATACCGTATGTGTTTTTTTTTTTTTATATAAGCCTCAAGGGCTAGGTGGCGCTGTATTTATAACTGAATGTTGTCATCGAGATACCTTCAGGCCTTGATTATAAGCATACATGTCAAGTGTGGGATTTTTTTGGGAGCATGTACCGTGGAGTTATTAAGCATATCCTTCATTCACGATATTGCTTTTAATGTCCACAGAGGCTATCAAAAATAAATAAAAATATATATATGTTTGGATAAGTCTGATGCCAGTGAACATTTTGAGTGGTGGAAACTAAAAGAATATTCATAAATGACTTAGTTATCACACTTAGAATGAGTTTACATTTTTTGTACAAAATACCGTATGTGGGGTATTTTTTTTTTATGCCTCAAGGGCTAGGTGGCGCTGCATATATAACTGAATGTTGTCATAGAGATAGCTTCAGGCCTTGACGATAAACATACATGTCAAGTTTGGGATTTTTTGGAGCATGTACCGGGGAGTTATTAAGCATATCCTTTTTCAGTGCGAAACACAAATTTTGATGCCCCGCCTTCATCATATAGTATTTCGAAAGGTCAAGATTTTTCCCCCTGTCGTTGGCTCAGGTCTTGACATGGTCCAGGTCAAGTCTTAACTCAGTCAGATGAAACGTGTAGGAGAAGTGGGCAAAAGTCTGCCCCCTGTGAATGTGCAAAAATAGTCAAAAATGGGACATTCAAAAATTCGTAGCTCACTTCCTGTTCATTTTAGCATATGGGTCCAAGAGACTTTTTTGTAGGACTTGGGCTCCCTCATACACCTAAAAATATTCGTCGTTCTTGCTTAAACGTACAACCGGGGCTTCTTTGTTAAAAACTTCTCGGGGGCGCTATTGAGTCATTTTTTTAAAAATAGCACAATGAACAATAAAATATGGCTCATTTTACCAGGCTAGATGTGTGTGCCAAGTTTCATGAGTTTCTGTGCATGTTTAGACCCTCAAAACTGGCGTTGTTTTCTTGGCGAACAGCGCTTAGCCACACCCACAGCAATTCGCGAAAACTCACAAACTTCGTGTTGTGACATCATGAAGGCCGAAACCCTCATCTGAGCAAATATGAGGTAGGTCCAGTTAACGTGTTTGGAGAAAAACGTAGAAGAAAATTCGTAAGAAAAAAAATTGCCACTAGGTGGCGCTATCAGTTAGATGAAATATAAGTCAGTAGATGTCTTTAGGGCTGGACTCTCATCAAATGTGTGAAATTTTGAGAAGATAGGATCATCTCGGTCAAGTTAATGCAGCTTTTATTTTCACGAAAAATCTTCAGACTTTGCGTCACCGTAGCGGCCACGCCCTTTGGCGAAAAGTTACAATATTCGGTGTGGGGCATGATCAACATCTTAAGGCTTTTCTGACCAATTTTCAAATGGATCCCTTCAACAAGCTCAGCACAGTAGCTAAAAACGTAAAGTATGACATTTATTGTAACCACTAGGTGGCGCTATATGTATAACTGAATTTTATCATATAGATGTTTTCAGGCCGTGACTATTACGTTGCCTGAGAAGTTTGAGATTTTTTGGAGCTTGAACATGGGAGTTATTAAGCATTTGCTCTTTCTGGACAAATGAAATTTTAAAGGCAATATTTGATGCCCCGCCCCCGTCATATAGTATTTCAAAAAGGCAAGATGTTTTGCCCAGTTGTTCTCTCAGGTCTTAAGATGATAAATGCCAAGTTTGAAGTCAATTGGATGAAAAATGTTTGCAAAGGGGGAAAAAGCATGACCACAGTGAATGTGCCAAAATAGGCCAAAATTGGACATTAAAAAATTCATAGCTCACTTCCTGTACATTTTAGCTACATGGTCCCAATAGACTTTTTTGTGCGTCTCGGGGTGCTACACGTGCCTGCCAATTTTTGTTGCTCTAGCTCAAACATGCCGGGCTTGGTTTTTATTTTTCTACGCTAGGGGGCGCTATCGAGTCGCATTGTTATGACGACTTAATAATATAAAATTTTTCGCCGGGCCTGAGGAGTGTGCAAAGTTCGGTGAGTTTTCGTGAATGTTTAGGTACCCAAAATCGCGATCGTTTGCGGAGAATAAAGAATAATAATAATAACTAGAGCTGCGAGCAGCTATAAAGGGCCCTCGCAACCCGGGCCACGTTGGGGTACTTGCACGTCGGGGTACTGGCACGTTGGGGTACTGTCAAATAGGACAAGCACCATCTAAAATGTTTTTGACAAGCCTTGTGTGTGCAAAGTTTAATCAAAACGCAAAATATGGTGCGCAATTCCCAAAATAAATTCAAAATGGCGGACTTCCTTTTAGGTTTAGCATACGGCTACAGAATACTTTTTGTAGGTCTTAAGCTAATAGGTATGCCTCCCAGTTTTCACAAATCTAGGTCAAGTCATCTTTAGTTGTGTATCGCTTGAATCATACAATTGGAAATGCTCCATAAAAATGCATAGAGGGCGCTATTGAGCACAACGTTGGGTTACTTGCACGTCAGGGTACTGGCACGTTGGGGTACTGTTACATGGAACAAGGACCATTTAAAATGTTAGTTTTTTCCATGCCTTGTCTGTGCAAAGTTTAATGAAAAAGGCCAAAAATGATGTATAATTCCCAAAAAAAATCAAAATAGCGGACTTCCTCTTTGGTTTGGCAAATGGCTACATAATACTTTTTTGTAGGTCTAGCATAATCATACAATCGGAAATGCTTCATAAAAATGTCTAGAGGGCGCTATTTATTGCAAATTGCACAATAAATCTCTGAAAATTCATGTTCATGACAAGTCTGATGTGTTTGCAAAGTTTCATGAGTTTTCATGTGTATAAAAAAAAAAAAAAACCCAGCACTTGACAAACAATACATTGCTATGGCAACAGCGTGTTACAAAATAAAAAACTTTCGATTACTTTGCATCTTAAACATCTTAAGATGAAACACACCAAGTTTGAAGACAGTCGGATAAATTTTGTAGGAGGGGTTCGTTAAAATATGACCCCTGAAAAAGGCCACAAAAAATGGCAACAAATCCCATCATAAATCAAAATGGCAGACTTCCTGTTTGGTTTAGCACATGGTTCCAAGAGACTTTTTTGTACATCATGGGCTCTTATGTATGCCTGCAAATTATCATAGCGCTAGGTGAAACGTACAACCGGGAATGCTTCGTTAAAGAGGAGTTTTTTAGCTCAAAATGTGATGCCCGGCCCCTGGGGGACTTCCTGTTGGGTTTAGCACATGGCACCAAGAGACTTTTTTGTACATCCTGGGCTGTTACATATGTCTACAATTTTTCGTCGCTCTAGCTGCTTCGTACAACTGGGAATGCTTCATTAAGAAGGATTTTTTTCCTTTGCAAAAAGTGCATGCCACGACAACAGCGTGCGACGAAATAAAAAGCTTTCAATAACTTTTCATCGTCAACATCTTAAGATGAATCACACCAAGTTTGAAGATGATCGGATAAACTCTGTAGGAGGAGTTCGTTAAAATAAGACCCCTATGAAATGGCCAAAAAAATGGCAACATGTTCCAAAGTAAATCAAAATGGCAGACTTCCTGTTAGGTTTAGCATATGGTTCAAAAAGAGTTTTTTGTACCTCGAGGGCTGTTACATATGTCTTCAAATTTTGGTCACTCTAGGTGAAACGTACAGCCGGAAATGCTTCATTAAGTAAAAATTTTGAAATGCAAAATTTGATGCCTCGCCTCTGGCGGACTTCCTGTTAGGTTTAGCATATGGCACCAACAGGCTTTTTTGTAGATCATAGTCTGTTACATATGTGTACCAATTTTCGTAGCTCTAGATTAAACGTACCACCGGCAATGCTTCGTTAAGTAAGAATTTTGAAACTGTAAATTTGATGCCCCGCCACCGTCATATAGTATGTCAAAAACTTTAGATTTTTTACCATGATGTTGTCCCAGGTGTTGAGATGGTACAGCCCAAGTTTGAAGTCAATCGGGTTAACCGTGTAGGAGAAGCGGGAAAAAGTATGACCCCTGTAAATGTGCAAAAATGGGCCAAAATTGGACATTCAAATACTCATACCTCACTTCCTGTCTATTTTAGGGTACACATATCAAAGAGGTTTTTGTTCATCTGGATGTGCTACAGGTGCCACACAATTTTCGTAGCCATAGGACAATCGTAGCGGGACAGGGATCCGTTAAACCTATGTAGGTGGCGCTACAGAGCCATTTTTCTGTTATCATGTATGGCGACTTTAAAATATCAAATTTTTCGCCAGACCCGATCTGCGTGTAAAGTTTGGTGAGTTTTCGTTCATGTTTAGTGCCTCAAAAATGTGGTTGTTTGCGGAAAAGAATAATAACAAAGAAAAAGAAGAAGAAGAAGAAGAATAATAACTAGAGCTGCGAGCAGCTATAAAGGGCCCTCGCAACCCGGGCCACGTTGGGGTATTTGCACGTCGGGGTACTGGCATGTTGGGGTACTGTCAAATAGGAAACCATCTAAATTGTAAACGTTTTTGCCATGCTTTGTGTTTTTAAAGTTTCATGGAAAGGCCAAAAACGATGCACAATTAACAAAATAAAATCAAAATGGATTGGCACATGGCTATATAGAATACTTTTTGAATATATTCGGCATGCCTGCCAATATTCACACATCTAGCTGAATCATATAATCGGAAAGACTTCATAAAAATGTCTAGAGGGCGCTATTGAGCCATTTATTACAAATAGCACAACAAATCTCTAAATAAAATATTCATGTTCTAGACAGGTCTGGTGCGTGTGCAAAGTTTTGTGAGTTTTCACCCATATTTAGACTCTCAAAAAAGCATTTTTCTTCACAAACAATGCATGGCTACAGCAAAGGCGTGTGACAAAATAAAAAAATTCAATAACTTTTCATCTTAAATATCTTAAGATGAAACACGCCAAAGAATGAAGACGATCTGATAAGTTCTGTTGAAAATATGACCCCTATAAAAGGCCCCAAAAAATGGCTACAAATACCAAAGTAAATCAAAATGGCAGACTTCCTTTTTGATTCAGCATATGGCTTTAGAAACCTTTTTGTAAGTCTTAGGCTGATAGGTATCCCAATTTTTACAAATCTAGCTGAATCATAAAACACAAAACATTTGCAAAAGCTTCATAAAAATGTCTAGAGGGCGCTATTGAACCATTTATTGCAAATTGAATAAGAAATCTCTAAAATATTCATGCTGATGACAAGCCTGATGTGTGTGTAAAGTTTCATGAGTTTTTGCACATGTTTAGACCAAAAAAAAAAAGTAACATTTTACTTGGCAAACAATGCATCGCCATGACAACGGCGTGCGACAAAATAAATAACTTTCGATAACTTTGCATCTTAAACATCTTAAGATGAAGCACACCAAGTTTAAAGACAGTCGGATAAATTTTGTAGGAGGAGTTCGTTAAAATATGACCCCTAAAAAAGGCCACAAAAAATGGCTACAAATCCCAACGTAAATCAAAATGGTGGACTTCCTGATTGGTTTAGCATATTGCTCCAAGAGACTTTTTTTGTACATCCTGAGCTCTTATGTTTGCCTGCAAATTATCATAGCTTTAGGTGTTTAATCAAAACGCAAAATATGGTGTGCAATTCCCATGCATTGCTATGGCAACAGCGTGTGACAAAATAAAAAACTTTCGATTACTTTGCATCTTAAACATCTTAAGATGAAACATACCAAGTTTGAAGACAGTCGGATAAATTTTGTAGGAGGGGTTCGTTAAAATATGACCCCTGAAAAAGGCCACAAAAAATGGCAACAAATCCCATCATAAATCAAAATGGCGGACTTCCTGTTTGGTTTAGCCCATGGTTCCAAGAGACTTTTTTGTACATCGTGGGCTCTTATGTATGCCTGCAAATTATCATAGCGCTAGGTGAAACCTACAACCGGGAATGCTTAGTTAAAGAGGAGTTTTTTAGCTCAAAATGTGATGCCCGGCCCCTGGGGGACTTCCTGTTGCGTTTAGCACATGGCACCAAGAGACATTTTTGTAGATCCTGGGCTGTTACATATGTCTACAATTTTTCGTCACTCTAGCTGCTTCGTACAACTGGGAATGCTTCATTAAGAAGGATTTCTTTCCTTTGCAAAAAGTGCATGCCACGATAACAGCATGTGACGAAATAAAAAACTTTCAATAACTTTTCATTTTCAACATCTTAAGATGAATCACACCAAGTTTGAAGATGATCGGATAAACTCTGTAGGAGGAGTTTGTTAAAATATGACCCCTATGAAATGGCCAAAAAAAATGGCAACACATTCCAAAGTAAATCAAAATGGCGGACGTCCTGTTAGGTTTAGCATATGGTTCAAAAAGAGTTTTTTGTAAATCGAGGGCTGTTATATACCTCTACAAATTTTGGTAACTCTAGGTGAAACGTACAGCCGGGTATGCTTTGTTAAAGAGGAGTTTTTTTTAGCTCAAAATGTGATGCCCGGCCCCTGGGGGACTTCCTGTTGGGTTTAGCACAGGGCACCAGGAGACTTTTTTGTACATCTTGGGCTGTTACATATGTCTACAAATTTCCGTAGCTCTAGCTGCTTCGTACAACTGGCAATGCTTCTTTAAGGATATTTTTTTTCCTTTGCAAACAGTGCATGCCATGACAACAGCGTGCGACGAAATACAAAGCTTTCAATAACTTTTCATCTTCAACATCTTAAGATGAATCACACCAAGTTTGAAGATGATCGGATAAACACTGTAGGAGGAGTTCGTTAAAATAAGACTCCAATGAAATGGCCAAAAAAATGGCAACACGTTCCAAAATAAATCAAAATGGTGGACTTCCTGTTAGGTTTAGCATATGGTTCAAAAAGAGTTTTTTGTAGGTCATAGCCTGTTACATATGTGTACCAATTTTCGTAGCTCTAGATTAAACGTACAACCGGCAATGCCTCGTGAAGTAAGAATTTTTAAACTCTAAATTTGATGCGCCGCCGCCGTCATATAGTATATCAAAAACTTTAGATTTTTCACAATGATGTTGTCCCAGGTGTTGAGATGGTACATCCCAAGTTTGAAGTCAATCGGGTTAACCGTGTAGGAGAAGCGGGCAAAAGTATGACCCCTGTAAATGTGCAAAAATTGGCAAAAATTGGACATTTAAATACTCATACCTCACTTTCTGTCTATTTTAGGGTACACACTTCAAAGAGGTTTTTGTTCATTGGGATGTGCTACAGGTGCCACACAATTTTCATAGCCGTCGGACAATCGTAGCGGGACAGGGATCCGTTTAACCTATGTAGGGGGCGCTAAGGAGCCATTTTTCTGTTATCATGTATGGCGACTTTAAAATATCAAATTTTTCGCCAGGCCTGATGTGCGTGTAAAGTTTGGTGAGTTTTCGGTCACGTTTAGTGTCTCAAAAATGCGATTGTTTGCGGAGAAGAATAATAATAAGAATAATAATAATAAGAAGAATTCCTACAAAAACAATAGGGCCTCGCAGCGGCACCGCCGCCGCCGCTGCTCGGGCCCTAATAAGAATTCCTTCAGGAACAATAGGGACCTCGCAGCGGTCGCTGCTCGGGCCCTAATAAGTTTTTATTCACCTGCTCCTCAGCTGATGTTCCCCTGCTACTTTCATCTGTATTGTTTGATTTGTCACCTTCCGCTGGCCCTCCTTTACCACCATCATTTTCCTCCTCATTCTCATTTTTTTTTAAAGAAAATAATCAGCAATAGAACGCTTCATTTTTTGAAAAATTCGCTGCCGCTTTTCCCTGAGCCCCGCACGACACGCTACCACACCACACCCGCCTCCATTGCTTTTGCATTACAGGAGGCGCGCGGCGAGAAGGGGGCGGGATCATTTGAACTCTCCAAGACAAGCTTGCATTCCCCAATGCGTGTGGATCTGCCATAACATTTTACAAGTGGCAAGTCATGCCAACATTGAACCATATTTACAATTTCATATGGACCACATGGATGAAATATTGCGATATTTGTAAATGGACCCTCTGCCACTGGCGCTCTCATTCAAGTTAATGAGAACACATGACTGCGATTTTTTTTTTTTTTAAACCACAAACATTACAAATCCATCCACTAGTACATTTTAAATTGTAAGTATAGTTCAGCGTTGTTGTAAAAGATTATTACATTGATTGTATGTACCGTATTTTTATGATTTTGGCGAAGACTGGAGGGCGCCTTAAGTTCTCTCGTGCAAACAAGGAAATGGGCGTGTGCCACGACTCTCTACGTTGCTGTCGGTCAATCAGATGACAGGTGACGACGCGGCCCCTCTCGTCTCCCGACGACCGGCGCTGCAGAACCACTGCCGAAAGGGTTTTAAACAGAGGTTACAATGGAACCGCTCGGCCCCGAAAGAGTCCCATGGAGACATCCGGGGACAAAAAATGCCACTTCCCGTGTGGAACCGGTCCAGTGGAAAATCACCATATTATACATGTTTGTATGTAAATTGTAGTCTGCGCGTATGTAGGATGTGCCGATTAGGAAGTAGCGAGCCAATCACATTGCAGCGGGTCATGTTTCACTCAAATACTATTGGATTGAGTCGGCGCACGGAGGCGCGCTCTTGTTGCTCCGGGAGAGCCAGCGGAGGACACGGCGACTTTTGAATGTACGTTTTAAACATAGTGCAGAGGGAGCATGAATGCACTCGCGCTATTTTTTTTCACCAGCACGCACTTGAAAGTTGCCCGCATTTGCGAGTGAAATGCTTGCACTGTCGAGCCCTGTGTAACCAGAATCTAGTTTCAACTGGTTTTAGGCTATGTGATGTTATGTGATCTCAAGACCTATGTGATGTCAATTTTAAGCTATACAGCTTGGTGATTTCAGGACCTATGTGATGGCAATCTTTAATCCTTTACTTAGTCACAACCAATCAGATCGATTCACTGTCTGTGGTAGCTTCTGAGAAGTGTGTGTCTTTGTCGGATTATTACTTCTGCTACCACTGTCTTTCTGTGCAACTCTTTGTTTCTCGTCGAGTCAAGTTTGTTCCAAGCCTCTCGATGTGAATAAATAGTTGAAATCTTATTTGTGTCTCCGCTTTGGGATCCACCCTTCAGCACTTAACAGCTATGGTGTAACTATAAAGGGCGCAGCAAATATCGTAATAAGGTGGTAACATTTCTTTTACCTTTCAGAGGGCAATCGTAGCTGCCTCCATCCCTGTCAGCTGGAATGACTGATGGGAGGCGAGTGAAGTGCATTCCCCCATTCAAGATGAAAAAGTGTTCCGGGAAACGGCAGGAACACCCATCTACACCTTTCACTGGTGTATTGGAGAGCTGTCACAGCCCCAGAGTGAATGGCCACCTATCAAGTCTGACAAATGAACAGAAAGTGTCTGAAAGTCCTGACAAGGCACCCCTGGCCAAAAAAATACCACCTGGCAGACTTCAAGCTGCCTCACTGTCAGGGATACGCCGTCAATTTGAATCTTAGCGACGCTAAAACAACCTGACAGCGTCACTAGTTTCAATCTAGAGGGCAGGGATAGACCAAATGCACTCTTTCACACCATGTCTGTTGATTTCTCTATTCCATCTCCTTCTCCGCTCACCTCCTGGTGTTTGTTTGGTGTCGCCATGACTTAGAGTCATCAGCCTGCACGCTGGCCGACAGCTTGTCAGTCTAACCTCCTTTAACACTCTGCAGCCCCAAACGGTGACACAGAAGCATCACGCACAGCAAAATAGAGAAAATGCTTTTAGTTGTGTACTCCCATCTGCTTTTATCAACATCTCATGCTGTCTATACATATTTTCTCCTTGTTTTTTTCCATGTCTCTGTTGTGTGTCTTGCTGCACGCAAACCCAAGTAGCCACAGTAACTGGCAGCATTTGTTGTACTGAAAAGAAAAACATAAAACATAAGATATAGGATATTTTGTTTTAACAATTTACAATAGAAGGACAATGGAACCATGAAGAAGAGCAACTGAAGAAAACAAATTGTGTTTGAAAACATTCAGTATAACCCGTTTACGTGTGAGCGGAAAGTTTATTCCCATATATGTAACCCGATCCCGTAATCTGAATCCATGAAGCAGTCAGTTTTATTTTTTATTTTTACTTTTATTATTTATGTTTTCAGGCTGCAAAACCCCTCACCCTACAGGCATTAACATTTTCTCATATTTCTTTCTTGTTTAAACATTCAATGTTCAAACCTTCGTATGTGCAATATATGCTGCATATACAAGTATTTCCTGGACCCAAAAGACCAAGGTCGTGTTCAAATGGCCACCCTTATCCTCTAATCCCTAGTATTCACTATATAGTCCTGCGTTCTCAGGGTTGGGGAATCCAGGTTCAGAAAGTAAAATCCTGAAACAATTTGGCTTTAGCTACAGGTGCTTCTACTCAACAAGTGGAGGCGAGCTTGTTTACCTGCCAGTTGAGTAGAAGCACCTTTGGCTAAAGCCAATCTGTGGCAACTCAACCCATGAGTGATTTTTTTAAATGTTTTTTTTTTTTTTTAAGAATATTTTACTCTCTTCCAAGTGCAAAGTTTATTCTGTTTTGATTGGAGAGAGAGAGAGAGAGAGAGAGAGAGAGAGAGAGAGAGAGAGAGAGAGAGAGAGAGAGAGAGAGAGAGAGAGAGATATTACAAGCACCTTAAAGCCCCTCGCATTAAAATTGTTATCATTTTCACACCTATTTATCTTGACTTTTCCTGTGCAACAATACACCATCATTTCCTGCTAGAATCAACTGTAAAAACGGAAGGGGTGTTTTTTTTTCCAATTATCTTGTCAATTCCAAGAAATTGCCTCATTATGAAAGTGCACCAAAAACAGCATCCTACAAGGGTTACTGCCTGCCGAGTGCCGACACTCCTATAACAGTCACATTGTCTGTAGACACAAACAAGACATGGTATCTTTTAATCAATCTATTAAGGAAAGCTGGGGGGGGGGGGGGCAATGACAGGCCCTGAGCTCACTGATAAAGTGACCCTTGCGCAGACGTGCAAGAATTTTCCTGGCCACAGCGGAGTGCAGATAATAGCCAAGTGAGCACTGAGATGATGATGATGATAATGTTGGCAACCGAGAGCCATGAAGCATATCCAATCTCTTCCCTAAATGTCAGCCCCCGCCCACCTCTTCGCCTCTCGTATCACTGTAACAAAAAGGCTCCGATAGAAGCTTGGTGACACAGATGCCTGCTTAGAACGGTTAACCAACACACTTGTCTCATTTGTGGCTGGCTTTTAAAGATGTGGACGTGGCACACATGAATTCACATACGGGTTCACTGCACTGAGATGGAGGGCGAATGTTAAAAAAGGGAGCAAAAAAAAAAGAGACAGAGATAGATGGAGAGCGGGATATGCATGTTGTTGGGCCAGCAGATTCGCTAGCTGAGGCACTTGGGAGATTACAATGACTGTTCTGTTTTTTCCTCCCGTGCCAGGAGCGACAGGGCCCATTCATTTTTCACGTCAGAAAGTGACAGATTGAAAGCCAAAAATCTCTTTCTTGCCGTTTCTTCTGTCTTCTTCCTTTTCTTTCCCCATCTCTTGAGTGTTTTGTTAACCCAGGGCTGAAGAGCGGCGCAATGACAGCGGTGTGATGCCTCAATGCTGACACCGCATGTTGCCGACAGAAGAGGAAAAGTGATGCCCTGTGTCAGCTAGCAGACGCCTGTGGTAGTGTTCAGCACTTTTCATCCCCAAAACAACAGATGTTCGCGTGGCTATAAACCGGCCATTGTGTGGATGACCAGAGGCGTGTTGGCTGCAGTCAGGTTGCTTCTGCAGACTGCGCCTCACAAAGGCCTGTAGTTCTAGTAGCAGCATCATTAGTATGTTGTTTTGCAGTGGAGTATGACATTATTAAGGCGGACTTCAGCATAAACAACGTACTCGGCTCCTAGAAAGCTCTGACAATAAAACGCTTAACCGCATGTCTCCGAACACTGCAGGCTGGAGCCAGGGCCACGATTGTGGGTGTCATATCCACCCACAAGTCTGCTTCATTATTCGACTGGTAGAAAAAAAATCTACATGGAAATAATAAGATATCTCAGACTTTACACATTACATTATCGTTCATAAACCATACATGCATCTCTGTAAATATCTAAACACTAAAAGCATAGTTTGATATACAGCGATCCAATTATGTAACACAAATGTTTGACATACCAAACAATGTCAGTGGTGACTGATGTGGAAATATGGATATTATTCAAAGTGAATTTAATGTGTGTATTTATTTGCTCAGATTCACTCAGCCTGACGTCCTTCTTCATTGAACCTCTGCCTGTGCCTGCATTCAGATTATCATGGTGCAATGTGATGTATCACACTTCAGGGCTCGACAGTGCGAGCATTTCACTCGCAAATGCGGGCAACTTTAAAGTGCGTGCTGGTGAACAAAAATGCCGCTCGTGCAGTGCGAGTCCATTAATGCTCCCTCTGCACTATGTTTAAAACGTACATTCAAAGTCACCGTTTCCTCCCCTGGCTCTCTTGTACTCGCATCGAGGGTGCGCCGCCGTGCGCCGACTCAATCCAATAGTATTTGAGATTCCACACGGAAGCGGCATTTTTTTGTCCCCGGATGTCTCCATGGGACTCCATGGGCCGAGCGGTTGTGTTGTAACCGCTGTTTAGAACCCTTTCGGCAGTGGTTCTGCAGCGCCGGTCGTTGGGAGACAAGAGGGGCCGTCGTCACCTGTCATCTGACTGGCCACAGCAACGCAACAAGCGACGCCGTGGGCCGTGGCACACGCCCATTTCCTTGTTTGCGCGAGAGAACTTCGCCAAAGACCCAAAGTCATAAAAATACAGTATATACAATAAATGTACTAATGTTTGACAACAACGCTGAACTATATTTACAATTTAAAAGGTACTTGTGGATGGATTGTAATGTTTGTGGTTTCAAAAAAAATCGCGAGTGTACAACGCTCGCTGGTCGTGTGTTTTCATTCACTTGAATGAGAGCAAATTTAAAAAAAAAAAATGAAGCACTCTATTGCTGATTATTTTCTAAAACAAAATGAGAATGATGGTGGTAAAGTAGGGCCAGCGGAGGGTGCCAAATCAAACGATATAGATTATTCTGCCCATCAGAAGTTTTAGCTTGAATTTGTGCAGTCTTTAAGCGCCCTCCTGTGGTTGCTAGGTTTAACACCATTCCAATGTGGCCGCACGCAACGCCGACACGTTCATTGTTACGCAGGCTGTTGGATCTTATTTTTGTTGTTGCTTTGGACGAGAATTGTCCATAAATACATGCGATGCCAATATAAAAACACTGTAGGACAATTAGAGATTGTTGAATGTGCAATGTAACTAGCTACTAGCATGAAAGTGTGTCGTGTATAGTTAGCTACATTGTTTATTTTCTAGTTTTACGACTACTTAAATAGGGTAATGGTCAGAGGCCATTTGTTCAAATTAACAGCACAAAAGTAAAATGAAGTCTGGTTATTTGGAACGTCGTTAACTCGCTGTCTAGCTGGTGAAATCTAGAAGCTTCAGAGAGAGGACAGCATACAGATGAAAAGGTCAGAGGAGCAGCGGTGAAGAAAAGAAAAGTACTGACTTTTACTGAGCTAAACAAAATAATGTTGACATGAGTTAAGTTATACGAAAGGATTGACTTGTTTTAATAGCCACTGCTGTTGCAGGCAAACCTCGTGTTCCAATCAAATATTTTGCAAATATATCGAGTTGCGTACGCCTAAGCCACACCTCCACAAAAAAATAGTGCGACCAAATCCTGTGCTGTGCGAGCAACCAAAAATGTTATTCGCACCAATGCTAGTAGTGGAAAAGTTAGTGTAGAGCCCTGCACTACCACATACACTTAACGCAGTACAAACACAATTCACAACCCTATAACAACTAGTGAAATGTTACATTTGATGTACTTTGTTCTCTCACCTACAATCATATTAAATTGAGACTGTTGGGAAACATATTTTGTAGCTTTTGTATTTAAAATATAGTAGGTGTAGGTGATATTTTCACTATTTAGACCTTGATACAAAGCAGAAAGTGGAGGAAACCATTTTTGCTTGTAAATATGAATCATCTTTATTCACCACTGTGTTAAAAATAGAAATGTTGTTACTGGTTTAGTTGGAAACAGTTCATTTGCAAATTTTGAAATGATTTGCATCGATATTAAACACATTTATTAGCAGCAAATGCCATGTTTAATTTATGCCGGGGGCCGCTTAAAAGCAGACGGTGGGCCACAAATGGCCCGCAGACCATAGTTTGGACAATGGTATTGATCATTTTCCACTGCTGCACTGTGTAGAAAAAGAAGTCATACAAATTCCACAGTCTTTGTGAATTATAATGTGTGTAAAACGATGTCATATTTGTATCCCTCCCAAAATATGAGGGAGCGATACAAGGGTTTACTGTAGTTTTGTCTTTTGTGCCGACATTAAATCAACAAATACATCATTAAATAATTAAATAAATGTGTCATTAATTAATTCAAAGTGTCATTTATTAATTAAGTGTGTCATTAATTAATTAAATTCCCTATGATTATTTATTTATTTCTCTATTTAATTATTTCATGGTCACTGTGTTGTGGTGTTTCATGAATTTATTTTATCTGTCAAACTCGCCCAAAAATAAATAAATAAAAGGCAAAAATAAATAAATAAATAAATCCAGTCATCCATCCATCCATCCATCCATCCATCCATCCATTTTCTTGACCACTTATTACTCACAAGGGTCGCGGGGTAAATAAATAAATAAATAAATAAATCCATCCATCCATTTTCTTGACCGCTTATTCCTCACAAGGGTCGCGGGGAAATAAATAAATACATAAATATTAGTAATAGGGAATTTAAGTAATGACACATTTAATTAATTAATGACACTTTTATTTATTTATTTAATTGTGTATTTATTCATTTAATGTTGGCACTTTTGCTCCTCCATAGTATAGTGGCTTTCAACAATATCAAGTAAAGTAAGATGACATTTCTTCTTTACTTGAATAGAACACACAATTATAGCAGCAGGTTGTTATTAATGAGCAGCCAGTGGACAAATTTGACCTGAAAAATGGAGAACCTGATGGTTTTCTAAGTCAAGGACATAGTGCAACCTCTGCTGACAAAAAAATACAGTACATGGCACATTTGTGGTTTAAAAAAAAAAGGAAGCTATGAGAGTACTGTGTTTATATTATAACTCAGATTCCATACTGTTGTCCGAGTTTAATGTTTGCGCGACCACAGTTTAAAAAAATGTTAGGTTTGTGTTCAAAAAACAGGATGACTTTCAAACGCTCATCCAATCCAACTTCCATGCTACTTAACCCGAGTAAGGTCACAAAGTTACCCAAAATGTAGCTACACAATCACAGAGAAAAACATTCAAACTCCACAAATAAAGGTCTTAAACATACATATTGAACAACGAAGCATGTGGTACATTTCCATGCTGACCTGTTAACTCGTATCATTATAAGCACAAAAAAATTATGGGTTTATGTTCACATGTGAGCCATTCAACATAAACCAGCTACTAGGGTTTTCCTAAACAAATAATTTTAGAATCTATTATCCTATCGATCGATTGCTCAAGCAATCGCTTCGCAGAGCGGTGTATCGGCGCTCGAATGCCGCATAGAGCACATCTTGGACGGCCACGAGTGCGCGGACAGCCCGCTGCTGAAACAAGGACCGCTGGCATGCCCATTCCGCGCGCATCTCGGCAGTCGTCAGTGAGCTCACGACCAGCTGGAGCCATGGATGTGCATCACATAGGCTTGCTCTTTTTTTTTTTTTTTTCCCCTGGTACACATTTTCCCACTCAAACTGGGTCTCTGCTTAGCGATATGTTGACAACAGACATTCCTCAAGCTATGCTAAGATACGTTAAGCATTCTTGCAGTTTAGCACAAATGAGTTTCTATTTCCAACTGTCACACATCTTAACATGATATCGAGTCTACAAACACCATGCAGTACTTTCCACGACCTTCTCACCAGCTATGAAAGAATAAAAGGATGTTGCCTTGCATCTGAGCAATGCAGTGGATTGCTGCCTTGAGACAGGGGACCACAGTTAAAATCACAGTCACCATTGCTAACATCTTCATGGGTATGCTAGACCCTAATTGCAAGCCACTGCCTGTGTTATAAAAATGAGTGGGATGTATCGCCATAAGTTGTAAAAACACGGACTTAATTTACGTTGTGTAAAAACTAGTGCTGTCAAAGTTATAGCCTTAACGAATTAATTAATCACAAAAATTATCGCATTAATCATGTATTAACGCAGATTCATCACTTAATTTTGACCGCAGATGATCCTTTAGCTGACAGCTACATTAAAGCTGTGGTGTCAAACATACGGCCCGCGGGCCGGATCAGGCCCGCAAAAGGGTTTAATCCAGTCCGCGAGATGATTTTGTAAAGAAAATAATAATAATAATAATAAATAAACATAATAATTTGTAATGTCGGACTAATTAATCAGCCGGCCACAATCAAAACATATAAATTAATAATTTCACAAGCAGTCCTCAAATGAGCAATGCAACTTGTATGGGGAATCGTCATCCTGGATGTCATTATTTTACACACAACTTCAACTATGGTTTGTTTAATTATTATTATTTTTTTGTAATCATACACCGACATAAACGTGTTAAATACGACAACGTCCTTATAACATCATTAACTGCGACATGCAATGCATTCCGGGAACAATATATATGCAAAAAAAAAAAAAAAAGATCGATTTAACATGTCCGGAACGTATACTTCCAAAGTGTTGACGTGTTCCTTTTGCATTCGTGTTATTTTTCGGAACAATATGATTACAGATGAGCTCCGTAATTTTGGGCTGGTCCACGAAAATCTGCGTATAAATGACGGCAATTGATTTTAAGATATATACCGTTATTTTACCCATGCGGCCCACTTAATAATCCATGCGGCCCCTGAGCTAACATGAGTTTGACACCCCTGCATTAAAGTAAAGCATTAAATAAATGCGTATGATATTCAAAATATTTGTTCATGTCAAACCATCTGGGTCATCCCCCCGCCCCATTTTAAATTATGCAACTAATTAAGCGTGTGCAGTGGATAAAATTTTTTTGAAGACGTTCTCATAACATCCATCCATTTTCTTGACCGCTTATTCCTCACAAGGGTCGCGGGGGGTGCTGGCGCCTATCTCAGCTGGCTCTGGGCAGTAGGCGGGGGACACCCTGGACTGGTTGCCAACCAATCGCAGGGCACACAGAGACGAACAAACATCCACACTCACACGCACACCTAGGGACAATTCAGAGCGCCCAATTAACCTGCCATGCATGTCTTTGGAATGTGGGAGGAGACCGGAGTACCCGGAGAAGACCCACGCGGGCACGGGGAGAACATGCAAACTCCACCCAGGAAGGTCCGAGCCTGGACTCGAACCGGAGACCTCAGAACTGGGAAGCGGACGTGCTAACCACTCGACTACCGTGCCGCCCCTCACAAGGGTCGCGGGGGCTGCTGGCGCCTATCTCAGCTAGCTCTGGGCAGTAGGCGGGGGACACCCTGGACTGGTTGCCAGCCAATCGCAGGGCATCTCATAACATTAAATGTAAAAAAATTAACACATAAGTGCTCTTTAACTTTGGCGGGCAAAAATGTTGATTAAAAGAAGCCTTTTAAATTCAGCAATTTACTCATTTGCTCGCCACCATTTTCAGTTAAGCAACCCCCTTCGCTCACGGCTGTTTTAATGGATTTTGAGGGATTTTGCAAGGCCCACAGAATATTGTGTTCTATTTCTATAAAATCATGGAACCTACCAAAAGAA
Source organism: Festucalex cinctus (assembly GCF_051991245.1). Taxonomy (NCBI): domain Eukaryota; kingdom Metazoa; phylum Chordata; class Actinopteri; order Syngnathiformes; family Syngnathidae; genus Festucalex; species Festucalex cinctus. Next base: position 7,519,259 of record NC_135418.1, on the reverse strand, counting down.
ACTCAACTCAACTCAACTTTATTTATAAAGCGCTTGAAGAACAGGCGTTGCTGTATACAAAGTGCTGTACATAAACATCAGTTTTGCAATAAACAAGAACAAAGCAAACAGCAAGTGTGAATACAGTTTTTTTTTTGTTTGTTTGTTTTTTTACAAGTAAGTACATTATACATCAGTGAACAAATAAGAAGTAGTGAATAAAGAGATAAATAAATACATAAATAAGTAGACTAAATATCAAACTCATACACACGACAAAACACCAAGAACAAGTCTCATGTTGCGCCAAAAGCCAAAGAATACAGATGTGTTTTAAGACGTCTTTTAAAAGAGGATAATGAGGGGGACTGCCTAATATTTAGTGGTAGGTCGTTCCAAAGGGAGGGACCGGCAACAGCAAAGGCTCGATCTCCTCTAAGCCTCCGCTTAGCTCTCGGTACCTCCAATTGAGTCTGGTCTGCTGATCTGAGGCACCGGGCAGGTGTGTAGGGGTGCAAGAGCTCGGCGAGGTAAGGTGGGGCAAGACCATTGAGAGATTTGAAAACAAATAGAAGAATCTTAAAGTGGATTCTAAATTTCACGGGCAGCCAGTGAAGAGAGGCCAGGATAGGGCTTATGTGTTCCCTCTTACGGGCACCAGTAAGGAGACGAGCAGCAGCATTTTGGACAAGCTGGAGACGCTGCAGGGAGGACTGGCTGATCCCAAAATAAAGTGCATTACAATAATCCAGCCGAGATGTAACAAAAGCATGGATTACCATTTCTAAGTGCTGCTGAGATAGGAGATTTTTTATCTTAGCCAGCTGTCTAAAATGAAATAAGCTGGGTTTGACAACAGAAAACAAAAGAAAGATTCAAATTTGTTTTTTCATCAGGAAGCAAAGTATATTTGTATCGGTTTAGCATTACAATATAGCTAAGTTTCATCATTATTCACAAACCTATTGTAAACACAGGGGAAAAGAGCTTGTTGCAACATTGCCTTGGCTGAGCTCTTATACTCTGCTGTCACCTGCTGGCCATTATTTTGTAATACCTACCATTGCTTTAAGCAACCTCTTCAGGTCAGAAGCTGCATTAAAGCCTTCTGTATGCTCTAGCATTAAATCAAAACCAAAAAAACATTAAAAAAAAAAATGTATAAATAAATTATTGGGACCATGTCAATATTTAAAATAGAACGTGTTTATACGTTTTCGGCAGCAAATGAGTTAATCGTGATTAATCAAAAGTCTAAGATGTGATTAATCTGATTAAAAAATGTAATCGTTTGACAGCTCTAGTACTAAAAAATAGGCTGCACACTGTAGCGACAGTTGACGAGAAGTACCCCTTATACCTTAAATGGAAAGTTTCACTGACTGCAGTGTCCACTTCCCACCAAGAGAGGCCGCTAATATACTGTGAAATGTTTATTGTATACAACGATGCCTCACGCCTCAGGGCAAGATAATATTAGTTGACCACTATTTGTGGTCGACTTTTTTTCCCCCAGCCCTACCAGCTACCGTTGTCCACCCACAGCCAATATCATGACAGAAAGTTGTCAAGCTCAGGGAAGAGCACTGAATGAAATATAGCGTCAGAGAAAAAGAAACAATGTAAGAAACAGACAGACGGCGAGGACAACAGCATATCAATGTATATTATCCGATTCTATTTTTGTATCATTGCTAGCTTCACTGCACATTCATTAAGTCAGTATGAGGAAACAAACATCCATTTTTCATTTTGGTCTGTTTATTTTTAAGCAAGTAATTACTCTTTCTTTTTTCCTCTTAGTTCTAGTGACTTTATAAGTGACCAAAAAGTGATTTTTCAGCACCCTACCATTGGTAACTTAGGAGGACACTATATATTTATGTGGGGCGTGAGACTTAATGATTTATGCAAGTCTAACAAACAAAAATAATACACAAGAAAAATATTGAATACAATTTTTTAAAATATAAAACCATAAAACAAACAGTTACAGAAATTTAAAAAACAAACAAACAAGTGATTTAATTTCCTTGGTTGCCGAATTCCCATCATTTTCCCTAAAAAGGGCAAAATGCTCACACATAGTGGAAAAGTTCAGTGTTGTGATTTCCCAATTAATGAGATTGTTATTATTTATTTACCGTTTTGACTGGACCATCTAAAGACATTTGGCGTTGAAAATACATTAACATAAATGCCAATTGCTAATATTTGAACACGCTCATCTTGGTCTCTTTGCTGACTTTGGCTGGATGACGAATGTGGCAACACTACCCCCACGCAAAAGAAAATAAAAACAAAAAATGAGGAGCTGCTCTTGGAAACTGTAAACCAGTATTGAATGACTAAATAGTAAGATATAGATATATTCAACCAGAAACTTTCTTTCTCTCTGCAATAATGTTGTGTAATGTTGTTGTAAGTATAGACTCGAGAACATATGCAATATACTGTCGGTGGTACCCTAGGCAAGCTGAAAAGTAGGGTAGAACTGTATTACCGCAATAATATATATCTATAGACTGCCACAGGGCACCATCAATTTTAACATGACAGCAAGTCTTAAGGGAAAGATCTGGAGATGCCAAGGGTCCAGAGTGTAATCAAAACGCACATTAGTCAATAATTCACTCTTTGTGTGACTACAGACAGACGTTCCACGGCCCAACAGTTTCGAGTGAAAACATAAATCAAGACTTAATAAGCATCAGATAATCTGTTATCAGTAAAGTGCTACATTTTCAATGTTTCACTCTGTACGCACCAGCTAATTTCCGCTGTACTGTATATGGGAGACAATTAAAATGTCATTCAATACTTCAACATCACACTACATCAACAAACTGAAGCATTACACTAATCTTCTGCGGCATGGTTTAGTGGTAGAGTGGTCTCCCAACCCAGCGGTTGTGGGTTTGATCCCGGGCCCTTGTGACCATGTTGAATTATCCTTGAGCATGATACTGAATTCCCAGTTGCTTCTGATGCATTGTGCCAGACCATTTACCATTAAATTTCTCTAAATTTCTTCTTTTGTCATGTCTAAAATAATTTGGTTTTATAATCACATTCAAGTGATAATTCAGTATAATTAGTGTATCACATTGTATTTTTTTTGTTGGATTATATTGTGCGATTCAGGCTGCCTGAAGTTAAACATGTTCGCATCCTGACGCTAATAGTTCCGAACAGCAATGACCATAATGTATGTAATGTATAAATGTACAAATGTAAAAAAAAAAATGTACATAAATCCACCAGTAAAATGTAAATGTGGGGGGGGAAAAGAGAATGTTTGATTATATCATAGAGGTGGATTTGCATTGCAAATATGCTGCAAAACGTTTCACAATATGCATATATGGCCTACAACTAAAAATAAATAAATAAAAATAATAACTTTGGCCTATAATGTTGATTTAATGTCTCTGAATGTGTGGCGGCTTCGCAGCCAATTGAGATAACGGCTTTTTGTACAGGTATCACCATCTGACAGTTAACCTTCTGACAGTATCGCCATAAAAGTGACCAGTCGATCACTCCTCTTGCGATTATTTCATTCATCTCTAAAAAAAAAAAAAAAAGGTTTTCTTCTCAGTTCGCTCCGAAAAGCAAAACAAAACACTATTCGGGAAATTAGAAGATGACGAATCATGAGAAAGTTGAAGGCAGGGCGATTACAGTTTTACCCCGAATTGACAAGGCTTTCAAACAAGTCACACAGTTGCGTGACATTGGTGCACCCGGCTTCCTTTCGAGCAGTCCCAGTAATAATAAAACACGAAGAAGGAAATTGTAACCGAGCACCGAAACTCAAAGGCAATGGACTTACATCACTTGAAACTGCTTTTCTCCGCAGTGTTTTAACGCTCTATTATTTACACACACAAACAAAAACAAAAAAAACACAAGCAACAAAGCTCATGTTGACATGCTAATGAATGAAACTTACCGGGATGGCACTCCGCCCAGAATAAAACGAAGGAGGGTACGACCCAAGACAAAATCCAGCAGCAGTAGTAACACGTTTTCAGTAACCTCCACATTGTAAACTGGTGCACGTCCACATGCAAAAAAATTTAAATGAAATAAAAATAAGCCACAAGTGTTGAGTTCTCCCCCTTTGGGCTTTGAAATCGGCGACACCGCCGCTGCGTAAAAAGCAGCGCCTGGAGACGCAGCGTACGCTCAGGAGTCCTAACCGAGAGGATTAAAAAAACAAACAAAAATGTTGTTAGATATCCAGGTGAAAGTCTTCACGTCCCAGCATCACCCCGATATTCTTACACAAGAGCATACCAGTCAGCGACAGCGTGGTTTTGGAAAATTTGATACATGCACCAGAGGAGACTGCAGTCGCGTTCCACTTAGCCGCGTGGATGATATGAAAGATTCGGCAGTGAGTCAGGCAAAGCTCGCCGTGCAGTCACAAGAGAAGAAAGTAGCTGCTGCTTGTTGGGGGATGAAGAGCGACAAGGTGCTCGCTTCTCCATCCGTCCAGGAAGTCGCGTGTAAATCCAAGTATGACAGAGACTTTAAAACAGTCTTGATGGGAGGGGAGGGTGTATTGGGGGGGGGGGGGGGGGGGGGGGGTCTACGGAGTCAGGAATGAAACCGGGCAGTTCTGCTGGATCCTAGCGCCGGCAGTAATGACGCACGCGAACGCACACGCACATACCCGCGGGCGTACGCGCGCACGCGCACACGGGGCCTTTCAAAAACTTCGAGGAAATTGTAACATTGCTTCATTATTTGCACATACCTGTTGGGTGAAAACAAATTTAACATTCTGTATATTGTTATGTTTTAACAAGCTCATTATTAGCTGGTCTGACATTCAACCAATGTTAGTTTAGTTGATGTGCAGCCTGACATCATCACCTTCAAGCTCTTTGGCACTCGCCTGGGTTGATTTTCCACTTTCAATATAAAATAAAAACAATCAGATATTATTCAAATTATTGGGACATAACAATGTGAAAAAGGGGCGTCACTAGGTTTCATGGAAGTGGGGGGGCGTGCTTACCCCCTAGGACAGGGCTGGGCAAACTTGGTCCTCGAGGGCCGGAGTCCAGCAGGTTTTGGTTGTTTCCCTTCTCCAACACAGCTGATATATGATCAGCTAATCAGCAAGCTCTGCATAAACCTGATAACGATCCTGTTGATTGGAATCAGCTTGTGTTGGAGGAGGGAATCCTCCAAAACCGGCAGGACTCCTGCCCTCGAGGACCGAGTTTGCCCACCCCTGCTATTACTATATGTAAATCTGCGAATGAGCGCCACAGTGAAAACATGGACTGGATTTTTAGTAATAAGAACGTTTTCGACATGATTAAGTGGAATGGATTGGTATAATGACACACGAGAAGCATGGACGACCTTACACTTGGAAATAAAGGGAAACCAACAGATTTAGGATTATATGTACATGAATAATGAGGTTATGTGCCTGAATATTTAGTTCATTTTGCTTTCTGTATACTATATATTTAAGGTTTTTGAACTTTTTAGTACAAAAAAAATATTGATATACATAAATTATATATTTATACAAAAAATACACAACTAATTCATTTAGGGAGGGCTTAAGAACATTTTAGGTAGGCTTGAGCCAGGTAAAATAGGTCTAATGATACGAATGAACTGTCAATGGGCATTGTGCTATGCAATTCACATGAGTTCTTGCAGCTTTGAGCAGACTCGCGTCATCAATGCACAAGCTGCGAATGAGCACACTTTGGCTGGCTCAGTCCAGGGCCGTAACTATCATTTGGATGCCCGATGTTCACATCATACCAGTGGCGAGCGGTGACTTTTTCGAGTGGGCATGCTGAAGTGTCACAAATGCTGAAAAAAATTGGGGCATTTTATTATTAATTTCAATATTAAATATTATTTAATTATTATTTTATAGAGCTGTGTAGGTAAAAAATGAAAGCGGAAATATTCAGGACTGACGCAGGTTGATACACACTGTAATGTAACCAGCTCTGTGGTGCGTGAAATGACAAAAATCACAATTTGCCAATTTGTTGGAATTTACAGTATTCGGAACTGGCTCGTGCCCATGATGTGGGCTCAACCCTGGAGAAGTTAAAAAAAAATGACATCGCAGAAGAGCTGCAAGAGGTTTCAACCAACAATAAAGTTTTCTCACCTGTAACTGCAACTAGCCACTGATGATTCTTGTACGTCCTTTCTTGAAAGCGAGGGACAAAATTCTTCCCAGTTTTCGTGATGATTACTCCAGTAGGACGACCACTTGAAATGATATTTTCGCTGGAGCATTCCTGGAGCGGGCCAGAGGACCGCGGAGCACGGCCGAGAACGCTGGAGCCTCCTCGGGCAAGAAATCTGGCATTTGCCGGCCCTCTATCTCCAGGACGCAAAGCCACTGACTGCTAGCCAAGTAAGCTAATTATGCGCATGCGTGTTGTCAGGCATGCAGCTTGACTGTCAGCCTTTTTGCCATTCAAAAACGCACGTCCAGAAACAACCTCTCGGACTAACACAACTCTATTTCTCATTGCGCATGTGCGGAAGCTGTTGGCCTTCCGGTTTACAAAGCGGAGCTTCCTCTTGCGAGAGACCCGTTTATAGCGATGGTTCGTGCGTGCCAACTATCCGCTGTCGGCTTTCCGCATCTCCTCAAGGAAAACAGGACAAATTACACAGGAATTTAAGACCAAAGCAGTCGAACTAAAGCCCGATTCATACTGACTGCGGAACGGACGCGGTGCGTTTTCCGTACGGCGGCCGTACGGACGGCGCAAGGACTGTAATTCACACCGTTTGCGTTGCGTGTCCGTAAATCTGCTCCCGACAGACCACGAGATCACGTGGGGTTCAAGCTGGAGAGTTGAGTTCACCCAATAACTACAGTGTATAGTCCTATTTGTAAACAATAGCCACGCTTGCCTGTTGTCACATCTATATGCTTTTTGGACATTATTTCTGGGACTTCTACCATGGCTGTTCTCCATGGGTAAGTACGTTTTGTGTTTAAATAGTGTCATTTTGTTGTGTTTAATTTATTCTGGGCTCATTTTTTGTCTTAAATGTCCGACTGATGTCATGCTATGCAGCTAACTAGCTTCCCTCCCCAAAAAATAAGTTCGCAAACTGTTTTATTTTGAAATATACCGGATTTACCTTAATGCGAGACGCTCGATTTCCTGTCCGGCTCGTGTAATTTCTTCAGCTTCATTAAATTTTGCATGTGGTGTCCGGAAGAAATAGAACGCCTGCGGAAACCTTCCGCATCGCCGCAGTCGTTTCGCACCGCAGGCGCACCGCACCGAAGCTGGTGTGAATTGACACATAGACTTGAATGGGTTCTATCCTTGCGGCATCCGTACGGCCGCCGTATGGAGAACGCACCGCGTCCATTCCGCAGTCAGTGTGGATTGGGCTTTAGGAATTGTATAACTATAATTATTTCACTTTTATTGAAGGGCTGAAGGGCTTGGGCATGTGGGCATGCACCGCATTAATAGCTTATTATGACCGCTCGCCACTACATCATACGTATACCTATACTGACATGTACAAACAAAGGCAAGCATACTGGTTGACCAAGCAACACATCAAAGTGTCAAGCCAGGAAAAATGAAAGCAATGTTTTGCAAAATGAAAACGCACACCAAAACAAATGAGGAACAAATGGGGGAACTTGGAGTCAA